>NW_026876762.1:0-20513 GCF_032173495.1 Musca vetustissima
AAATATCCAATAGTAATTTAAAATCATAGTTATATTTATTTATATAATACTACAAAGAGCCCGCTACTTCGTATGCGGAAAGGGAATACAAAAAAAATAGTTCATATGGAATCGTGAATACTGTAAATTTATTGTACAATAATTTGCGATTTAGTACTCTTCATACAAATAAACACTATTTTCGAAATCTCTTTACTTCCATTACACAGATTAAAAATAGACAGAATTCCAACTATATACTTTAGTAAATAGTATCAAGACTACCTCCATACCACCACCACTAAATTTAGTACCGTTTGTACAAAAACCCCTTTGGTACTTCTTTCTAACTAAATGACCCATATTACAAACTTCAGGTTTTCAGTCTCCTTATTTCAAATAGTAATCGTAAGCCAACACTTAAGAATTCCAGCTCAGTATGTTCACCGAAAACCAAATTATAGCAGATTTGGTACCATTCTGTACTTTCGTACCCATACTCCAAACTATATCAAATTTACACTTCCACAGTAACCTAAATTGCAACTTTCGGGATTCGAATTCTACCCGTTTATCAAAGTCCAAATTGTAACAAATTTTGTGCTTTTCGTACGCATAAGTACGAATTTCCAAAACTACCTCAGTCATGCACTCCAATAATAACCTTAAGTCCACATTTAAGAATTCCAGCTCTATCCGTTAGTACCAGTTATTACTTTTCGTAGATGTAAGTACGATTTTATAAAACTTCCTCAGTTCCACGATCTAACTGTAATTTTAATCATAAATTTCAGGATCCCAGCCCTTTCCGTTTATATTGATCCAAATTGTACCATGTTTAGTACCATTTAGTACTTTTTGTACTTTAAGTTTGCATTTTCAACACTGTCTCAATCTTGTACTGTATTTTTTTAAATGTAATTTTTCTATCTCTAACCTTTCATTTAAATCTAAATTGTACTAAACTTAGTATCATTTAGTTCACATAATTACGAATTTTCAGAACTACTTCCATGTCTCAATCCTACTACTCAATCCTACCCTTAATTTTAATTCCAAATTTTTTTATTCCCCCTCACACGAAACGAATTGTACCCTATTTAGTACCATTTAGTGCTTCTCGTATCAATAAGTACTAAACTCCAATACTACTTAAGTTTTCCATCTCTATCCGTTCACTCTGATCTAAACTGTAGCAAATTTAGTACCATTTAATACACGTAATGACAAATTTTCAAAGCTACCGATATATCTCAATGTGTGTTAATTCTACACTGCAACAATAATTTTAAATCCCAATTTCAAGACTCCAGCTCAATCTGTGAACCGAAATCCAAATTGCACCAAATTTAGTACCATTAAGTACTTTTCGTACACATAAGTACGATTTGTTAAAGCTACCTCAATCCTGTACACTGTAGTCCTAATTATGATTTTTAGGACTCCAACTCTATACACTCAACTAAATGGAAATAGTACCATTTTGTACTTTTTATAAACATAAGTACGAATTTCTAAAACCATGTCCATACATCAACCCAACCTGTATTTCATATAAAATTTTAATATTCTAGCTAAATATGTTCAATATATATATACAATTGGAACTAAATTTAGTTAAGTTTAGTATCTTTAGTACACTTATAGGCCGATTTTCCAAAAACCATTTTGCACTAACTTTCCATCAGTGACCCACATTCCAAATTTCAGAATTCTAGCTCTTCGCGTTCGCCTAATACAAAGGGTACCATATTTTGTACATTTTAGTACATTTCGTATCCTTCTAGTTCGAATTTCCAAAAACCCAGCCTTATCTCACGCCTACACACCAACAACAACACACACTCAAAATTTCAAGTTTCTAACTTCATCCGTTTCGTCTGGGCGATGATCTGTCAGTCACTCACTAACCTAACACTAAGCTCTTTTATATATATAAATTATATAGTAATTTACTATGTATGTAGCAAACAAATCAAATTGGTTTTTAAATATATGAATTATTTTTAGTTTTATATACCCTAAAATGTCTTTATAATTGCGAAAATGTAATTTTAAAATTAATATTTACTTTTCAAATTAAATTCCTATTATTTTAATTATTGTCGCATTAGTCCATTAAAATCCCAAATAGTGTCAATTAAGATATACACTTTTCTATAGTTTAATTTTTTTAGTTTGATTTTTCATTTTTCGATTTTATATTTCATAAATTTCGAAATAGTTTAGAACTGATTGAGTATTCACTACTATTACTAATTGTATTTCATTTGAGACTTATTAATTATTGTCCTATATAAATATTGTTAATTTTAGATTTTATATTCAATTGGAGATTAAAGAGTGTACGAATTATATTTTTAATTGCCAAAAAACGTAACAATCTGTACAATTTTAATAGACTTACAGTAATATACAATAATTTTTTAAAATCTTATTGCATATATGAATTTGACACATTACCTCGATCTGAAAGGAAGAAAAAGAAAATATGTTATAATTAGTATCTAATAAATATAGACTTTATTGTGTTACAATTATAGAACAATTAAAAATTTATCTGAAATAAATTATAAAAAGTGAAATTGGCGTTTTTTACCTCCCAACATAGGTATACTGCCAACTACCAGAAATGAAGATTTACCCACATAAAACTACACTACCTCGAATGATTTGGGAATTGTGGCAAAATCAGTCCCTCACAGGAGTACTGAAATTAATTTGCAATGAAGTTTTCAAAACTTGTTATGGACTGGGTTGTTATATAGCCAATATATAAAAAGTAGTCAATCTAGTCACGCACAAACAAATACTAAATTTTTGCAAAAATTAATAGAAAGATTCCCTAAAATCTCGAAACTCAAAACGACCCCAAAACGTAAAACGATAGCCCACCTTATAACTGGGCCTGCATCACGAAATGTAAGCTAATTAAAGCAGACGTAATCTAAACTATTATAATCATAATCGATCTATCACATGTCATCCTGAAATCTATGAAAATGTGCATGTCATCGAGCAGAATTCGTTGGTGTAACATTTGTATGAAATCGCGCAAAATTATGTATGGGAGCTATATGTAAATCTGCACTGTCCACAATTTTATCTCGCTAGGAGAACCACCGTGGAACTTGAAAACAACATATTCGAGGTACTGAATAAACTCACACTCTACAAGACTCCGATACTGCCCGTGCTCGGAAGTATGGGTAGGCGCCGAATGAACAATGAGTTCTACCATCCATACCCGAACATCGACATAGTCAGACGTATCGAGCTGCAGCGACTACGTTGGATAGGTCATCTTGCGAGAATGGATGAAGATGACCCAGCTCAAAGGGGAAGGCCACGAATTCGATGTAAAGATCTAGTGGATAAGAACATTTCGAAACAAAGTTGGAAGAACAGCACACAAAACTGACGTGTCTGGAATAAATTTTAAGCTCAGCTTATGGAACCAATGTTCTATCTAAAGCCAGCTATGTAAGTAAGGTGAACCATTTACTATTTGGGCACAAACTGCAGGAACTGAGACGAAAATATAAAGGGATTATACCTATATCCAATATCCAGTTCGAGTTGTGAACAAATTCGTCCCAAATCGGAAAACCCGCAATTTTAACAATTTTCAATTTCTATCTAATAACCTTTGCAAGATTTCAGGTAAAGCGAACAAACATAGACTCCTCGGTGTGCTATTTGCATGAAATTGGACGCAAATATATGGAAGCTATGTCTAAATCTGAACTGATTTCAAACTTAACACAACATATTCCAGACAAATTTCCGTACCCACTGCGCGGTGCACCATTTATATAAAATCGGACGAAAAATCCGAAACGATTTTTGCAACTTTAATACACATCACTCTGCCAAATTTCGGGTAAATAGAACAATCATAGGCTCTTCGGGAGTTATATCCAAATATGAGTCTGTGTTGAACCATTTACGGACGAAAATATATATGGGAGCTATACCTAACTCTGAACCATTTTATCCATTGTTAATACGGTTTGCCCTTATGCCAAATAAGTGGGCTGTGCCAAATTTCATCCAATTCGGATAATAAATGCGACCTGTAGATTGTTTACAGTTTTATATTAATAAGCGGACAGACTGACAGACGAACGGAGTGACATATATAAATCGACTTAGAAAGTGTTCTATACATATCCTCAAAAGTAACCATGGGTTTATTTCCTTTTCTTTTGCACGTTACAAACATATACACATAGACATTAGAACTATTGCTGATATTATTGCTAATCTATCAATAAAAATTAAAAAAAATCTAGATATCGGAGGTGCGTATGATTATTGTCGACATTTATACACCTACTGTAACAAATGAAATTAGAAACAAGTAAAACATAGGCAAACCAGGCCGAACTTGTTATAGCCTTGACCAAGAGGTGGATATTCAATATGCATAAACTCGTTAGGGACTTTTATATGGGGAATATGTCTTAAACTACAGATAATGGAAAACAAAATACCAAAATACGGCACTCGTGTTGGAAAAATTAACTCCTATACTAAAAATTTGGGGCACCGTTTTATGCGGACTATAATAGGAGAAGGCCGAAATATCAAACCCCTAAAATTGGGTCAATATTAATGACTTAAGGAATTTTCAGATATTTTAGGCAGAATGATTTGCTGCAAAATAAAAACTCATATTTTCAAACTACAGCCACTTCAGTTGAAATCCCAAAATTCCAAAAATACAGAATACCTTAAATGGGAGTTATACCAAAACGTTGGTCAGTGTACTCCATTTTGAACAAATCCAGTTTACGGACAACTCTCAGAACACTTTGAAATGTTTAGCATAGGTAGGTTTCTGATATTAATTACAACCAAATACGTTTTTTTTTTTTTGTATATGAGAGATATATGGCTCCAATATATTTACAAAAAATACAATGTTCCCTTTTTTCTAATTTTCCTCAAAAATAATGAATTACACAAATCTCTATATGGGAGTATATGGAATGCCTTTATTTTGACTTTTGAACTCGAAGTCTTCACTCAAAAGACCTAAGCAATCACTTTTATTTCATGTCAAAAAAGAATCACAATTTATAAAAAAAAACTTATTATATATTTACCTTCCACCCAAATGTTCTACGGGGAAAATAATGGTTTCACAAACACAAAAGGTCAATGAATTCATTCTTGTTCTGGATTTTTTTTTCTTGTGGTCATTTGACCTCATAAAGTGCATTTTCAACAAAGGCCAGTCAGCCAAGTCAAGGAAACCTAGCATAAGTATTGCTGTATTGTTGTATATAAAGGAAGATGATCACCACATTGTCCTTTTTTGTAGGACATTGCAAACTGTTGTTGCTATTGTTGTTGTTCCGTTTATCTTACCAACACAATACAAACAAATAGAAACCAGGACCATCAATCATTTCTGTTGAAAACTTTTGTTCCTTTGGTTAGTTAGTCAAATATTTTGTTGTTGATATTGTTGTTGCCGTTGTACCATTGCTGCTGTAATTTATAATCCAGCATCTATAACAGCTGGTAGCAGGTATTGTATTTATATATTATTTTTATTATTATTATTAGTTATTGTAGTCTGTCGTTGCTCTTTTGCAAAACATTTGAAATTTGTAATGTTTGTAGATTTTGACAAGGAGATTTGGAAAATGTTTAGGGAACTGTGGGAAGGTTTTTATATTGGATTGATTAACTGGAGGACAAAGGTTATACGAAATTTACAAAAATATATCTTGAAGCAGATTGAATATGAAAGAGTGGATTTCTTTTTAAAAATGTTTTAAAAAACATTTTCTGAAGACCTAACAATTAGTGCAATTCTTACAAATTTTTTCTTGTGGACCTGGTATGGCGTGAATTTCTTTTTCAAAAAAATTTTTTAAACCCAATAAGACATGGACTTCTTTAAAATTGTTTTTTGAACACACAACAAGGAGTGCTTTATTTTTTGAAGCTCAATCAAGGCGTAGATTTTTAAAACAATTTTTTTAACTCAATAATGGTGTGAATTTTTTGAAATTATTTTTTTAAGCTCGATCAAGGCGTGGATTTTTTTTAATTTTTTTTTTTTTTTTTTTTTTGGAATATCCAACAAGGCTCGGCTTTTTTAATTTTTTTTTTTTGAATATCCAATAAGGCGTGGCTTTTTACAACCTACACAACTAAGTTGTCAGAGAATTACAGCTTTGTGCAGCCCCAAGAGTTTGTAACGCCGCGAAATATTCGTCCTAGAACCAACTTTAAGTATACCCATCGTAATATCTCGATTAGCTGAGTCGATCTAGACATGTGTGTCCGTCCGTCCATTATATTTTGTAACCACGATACAGGCCACAGCTATGGACCAATCTTCACGAAATTTTGCATGTAGGATGGGTTCTGGCCAATGAAGACCCCTATGGAATGGACCAAAAACTTTATTGTTGTCTGATCTTCTGGTTGCTCCAGAAGCCGCAATTATAGTCTAAACATCGCGATTTTTTACAAGGAGAAGGGGATCGGGCCAAAGTATAAACATGCCTGTTTTGATAAAGATCGGTCAAATGAACCCTGACTTATGTGCGAAAAATTTGTATTCTATAGCGTATAGATTTATCCCTGAAGGACTTATACCCGAGAAGTTGATAGTATATCCAAGATTTAGTTTGATATCAATTATATTGTCGTATGTATTCGGATGTGGGAGTTACTCTCAAATATTTACAGGTGCTTACGTATTCAGATATTGTTTAGTAAGCCATTACCACACTAAAAGGCGGATATATAGCGCTGATAGCTTGAAATCTTCCATGAAGTTACAGTTATGGTCAAGGACAACGCCTATAACTTTCAGCGATCATGAGATAATAATTTTGGGATGAAGTGGACCGAAAACTTAATTTTTTGTGTTTTTCGAGTCGATCTATAGTCCACAATTTAAAGCCGAACATCACAACACAACCCACGGTGAAGGGAATCTGGACAAGGGGGCTGTACTGAATATGAGTAATATTTGCTGACCTCTAGTCGATCAAGAGGGTGCAAATATCGCGAAATAGTGTCCATGCTAAGAATATAGAACCAAAGAAAGTTAGGTTTTCGTGGAAGTTGTGTAGGGTATCATATGGTCGGCCCGTCCGACTATACTGCTTCGCTCACTGGTTTAAAATGGTTTTTTTGGAGAAGTAACAAGGCGTGGATTGTTATACCCTTCACCACACTGTGGTACAGGGTATTATGTCTTTGTGCATATGTTTGTAACAGGCAAAAGGAAACGATATAGACACATGGTTCCTTTTGAGAATATGCATAGAATCACTTTCTAAGTCGATTTATGCATGTCCGTCCGTCTGTCTGTCCATGTTAAATTGTGAACAAAGTACAGGTCGCATTTATTTATCGAATTGGATGACATTTGGCACTGCTCATTTGTTTGGTCCAAGGACGAACCCTATTGAAATTGGGAAAAATCGGTTCAGATTTAGATGTAGCTCCCATATATATTTTCGTCCGATTTAAGGTATATGGTGCACCAAAGTCCCTATATATCTTTCGATTTGCACGAAATTTGGCACAGCGTAATGAATAAGGTCTAGAATGATGTGTGCAAAGTTTCATGAAAATCGGTTCAGATTTAGATATATCTCCAATATATAATTTCGTCTGATTTAATGTAAATTGAGTACCAAAGTCCCTGAAAATCATTCGATTTGCACGAAATTTGGCACACAGTAATGAATAAGGTCTAGAACGATGTGTGCAAAGTTTCGTAAAAATCGGTTCAGATTTTGATATAGTTCCCATATATAGTTTCGCCCGATTTTAGGTAAATAGTGCACCAAAGTCCCTCAAAATTTCTCGATTTGCACGAATTTTAGCATAGCGTACTGAACTAGGTCTAGAAAGACGTGTGCTAAGTTTTGTGAAAATCGGTTCAGATTTAGATATAGCTCCCATATATAGTTTCGCCCGATTTGTGGTAAATGGTGCACCAAAGTCCCTGCAAATCTTTTGATGTGCACGAATTTTGGCATAGCGTACTGATTTATTGAGTCTAGAATGATGTGTGCAAAGTTTCATGAAAATCCGGTTCAGATTTAGATATACAGTGGTGGTCACAGAATTAAAACATTTACTATGGTAAACATTTTTTGATCAGCCCTCCATTCGTTTGAAGTATTTTTGAAATTTTTTTAATTCAGAACACTTCGATATACTGCACTTAAGAGATTTAGTGCGAAAATAGAAAATTATTGCATGCAATTTTCCATAAATAACGGTTTTTATGAAAATACATCGATTTTGAAGTGGCCATATAATTAAAACATTGTGTGATTTTTTACTTTACTGCATTTTTTGAAAAAAAATTTTTAAAGAGCTCTTTAATTTAGTTAAATTATGTAAACTAAGCACTGATAGAATCATTTTCAGATAAAAATATCTGAAAAAATCTGTAAAATCTATCAAAATTGCCAAAAATTTGTACAGTACACGTAACATTCAGAAAACACCCTTATTATAGAAAATAAAGGTCCGAATGCACTAGAGGTTGCTAGAATTAGTAAAAAACAATTAATAATTCTCAAAATGAATAAATATTTGAAATAAAAACTCAAAAAATGGGAATTAACCTAAAGGAACGATTCAATTTCAATAGCCTTTACTAAAGAAGGCCGGAATATTTTTGCAGTATGTGAGAAAATATCGATTGATATTGGTATTTATTATATCAAATCGATTATTCGAGTAGTATAGAATATATTTTATCAAAAAATATATCAGTCACAACAGAACGAAAAGAGATCAAGGCCTATGTTGTCGAGTAAAGGTCTCTGGCACACAGCAGCATTTTTGATGTTCAACACAAGTCTTCAAATATTTGTCAAAGTGTAAAATTTTTTTTAATTTTTTACTAAAATAGATTAAGTGGAAGTTATTCTCTTCATAAAATATTATTTTGGAAACATATTGTCATGTTCAATAGATTTTAAGGGTCAAGAGTTGATAATCAATCATGCTGCTGTGTGCCAGAAACCTTTACTCGTCAACATAGGCCTTGATCTCTATTCGTTCTGTTGTGACTGATATATTTTTTGATAAAATATATTCTATACTACTCGAAGAATCGATTTGATATAATAAATACCAATATCAATCGATATTTTCTCACATACTGCAAAAATATTCCGGCCTTCTTTAGTAAAGGCTATTGAAATTGAATCGTTCCTTTATGTTAATTCCCATTTTTTGAGTTCTTATTTCAAATATTTATTCATTTTGAGAATTATTAATTGTTTTTTACTAATTCTAGCAATTTCTAGTGCATTCGGACCTTTATTTTCTATAATAAGGGTGTTTTCTGAACGTTACGTGTACTGTACAAATTTTTGGCAAATTTTGATAGATTTTACAGATTTTTTCAGATATTTTTATATGTAAATGATTTTATCAGTGCTTAGCTTACATAATTTAACTAAATTAAAGAGCTCTTTAAAAAAATTTTTCAAAAAACTGCAGTAAAGCAAAAAATCACACAATGTTTTAATTATATGACCAGTTCAAAATCGATGTATTTTCATAAAAACCGTTATTTATGGAAAATTTCATGCAATAATTTTCTATTTTCGCACTAAATCTCTTAAGTGCAGTATATCAAAGTGTTCTGAATTAAAAAAAAATTCCAAAATACTTCAAACGAATCGAGGGCTGATCAAAAAATGTTTACCACAGTAAATGTTTTAATTCTGTGACCACCACTGTATCTTCCATATATAGTTTCGCGCGATTTTTGGTAAATGGTGCACCAAAGTCCCTGCAAATCTTTTGATGTGCACGAATTTTGGCATAGCATACTACATTAAGTCTAGAATAATGGGTGCAAAGTTTCGTGGAAATCGGTTCAGATTTTGATATAGCTCCCATATATATTTCCGTCCGATTATATGTAAATAGTGCACCAAAGTCCCCATATATCTTTCGATTTTGGGATAGCGTACTGAATTAAATCTAGAATGATGTGTGCAAAGTGTCGTGAAAATCGGTTCACATTTACATACACCTTTATATATATTTCCGTCCGATTTTAAGTAAATGGTCCGATTTTAAGTAAATGGTGTATAAATATAGCATAGCTTCCATATATAATTTCGACTTTAGGATAAATATACTGAAAGTGGTGAAGGGAATCATATAGTCGGCCCAGTCCGACTTTACTACTTTCCTTACTGGTTTTATATGGCTTTTTTAAAATTAATTTTTTGAATATCCAACATGGCGTGCATTTTTTACAGATTATTTTTTTGAATACTTAACAAGGCGTGGATATTTTAAAAATTACTCCCTTTTAAATATATTGGAATCTTCAATATTATCCAGATATTGCATGAACTTAATTTGTTTAGTCTAAAATTCTCCTTGTGTTAGCCATTCCCCAAAAATATGCGGTTTAAAATGTCAGATTCGTATGCTTCCATCAAATCAAATATTCTAAATACCCCTTTATCGTTGGGTATAACATGATTGCCAGTTCCAACATTACAACACCAACATACACAATATGGCATACTTAGAGTTCGGTTGACCCGGCTTCTGCGATGGTCATCTTTTACTGAACTACACTACACTGCACTACACTTCAGTTCATTGTTCTTTGTTGTTCTGATGCTGATGTGTATTTATATAAAAAGTTGGGTGTGTGTGTGTTTGTTTGCATGTATTTATAAATTCAAATGCCTGCAAAAATTCCTATACAAACGTTTAGAATGTTGGGGGGAGGAGGGGTTCGTTTTCAAATAAACTTTAAAGCCTGTGTTATTTTTTCCGTTCTATCCCGTTGACCATTGTTTACTTTACAAAGGCTTAAGCCGCCTTCAATATCAAAACGACAGTATGCGACCAACACATACCTACCAACACATTGATATGACACATAGACTGCCGACTAAAGCCATGGCATTATAATGCATGGAAATGTGTAAGAATGTGTGTGTTTGTGTAGGTGGGTGGTTGGGTATGTGTATTGGTGTGTCCATCATCTGTTGTTATTGCTGCCTGCCATTGATGTTGCTGCTGTTGATGATGTTTGACGATGTCACCACCCACTGAGCTTTATGACAGCAACAACAGAAGCAGCAGCATCTCGGCATCAGCACAACATGTTGACATGGGCTGGCCGGGATCTACATTTTCGAGGCTGGTCCAGCCTAGATAGTGGTGTTGGTGCGGTCAGTATTAGTTTAGACAGACTATCAGCCATTGTGTTGTGTTATTCGAAGTGATGCCTCTAATACTGGCCCTTGCCGCATCACCGCCCACCAAACAAAAGGCTTAAAAGTATATGGAAAACCCCTACCTACTCTCTATAGTTTCTCCTTGCCAACAGGTCATGCACTTCTGTGCAGCAACAATATCTAGACAATGTTAGATGGTCTGTTGGAATGGAGTTCATGTTGTTCTATAGATATTTGTGAAAGTTGCAGATGATGATGAAGCAGAAGAAGACGAAAAAAACTGTCCGGCATAAACAAATGATGTACGTTTTGTGAAACGCATTGGCTGTCCACCCCCGGCCGCTCAACTTCAGACGAGAAAAAGGGAACACATTTTTCAGCACCCCATGTAAGGATATGCTAGTCCTGCTGCATGCTGTTTTTATTTTTTTTCGTTCGTTTTCTAAGCTGTTTGTTTGTTAGAAAATAACAAGCGTATACAAAAATATTTGCCAATTTTTTTACTGCTCCCACGCCCTCGCTCTGCGCACCTCACACCCTGCATAGCCCCAAAAAACACGTTGTTGCTGCTGCTGTTGTTGTTTAAAGAAAAATATGTCAGAAGCCATGGTAGGTTATTGTTGCAAGAGCTTACATCACGATCTATCATGTTGGTTGGTTGGTGGTCTATGCAACAGTAAGGGTCCTTTAGGGAGTTGCGTTATTTCGTAGAAGCTGAAAAAAACAGGACTTCAAAAACAAAAAAACCGTTTAACATTTGACTAGTGCCTGACATTGTTAGTTTAGTTGCACTGCTGATGTGTTTGCTATGAAATATCCATTGTGAAAGAACCCCAATCGTAAAAAAACTACACGAATACATCCCTAAAAAGGAATATCAGTCGAACTCATGGTGACCATTCTTTGCATATGTGTGTGTGTGTGTGTGTCAGTGTCTTAACATTGATGGTATGCCAAACCAGCAGCATGACACACACAATTACAAGCCACTGTGCGTTAAGCATACAATATTAGTTGCATGTGCATGACGTTTGAAGTTTTTTTTGTGTCTTACTGGAAGGCAAGGGCATTTTAAAGGACATTCGAATATGGTGTATAAAAATCTTCAAAATTAAAGCATATTTTTAGGACTTGTTTCTCGGTTAAACATGTAAAAAGCTAATACAAGTTAAACTTAACCATAATAACTAATAAATACATCTGATACAGGGCATGTTTTTTCTCAACCTCTGATTACTGATATATGCATCTGATTACCCTAAAACCACCATGGACCTCTGTAGAGGCAAATTTTTCTTCTTGTATATGTAACTTAAGAAATCTTCGTAAATTTTTATACCCTCCACAATAGTATGGAGGATATATTAATTTTGTCATTCCGTTTGTAACTCATGGAAATATTAATTTCCGACCCTATAACGTATATATATTCTTGATCAGGATAAAATCTAAGACGATCTAGCCATGTCCCTCCGTCTGTCCGTCCGTCTGTTCGTCCGTCTGTCTGTTGTAATCACACTATCTTCTGAAGAAATTGAGACAGGGTGCTGAAATTTTGCATAGGGTTGTCTTTTGTCTTTAGGCAGGTCAAGTTCGAAGATGGGATATATCGGCCCACGTTCAGGCATAGCTCCCATATAAGGGTACTCCTCAATTTTCGGTGTTTTGGGGTTCTTAACACTAGAAAGACGGGAATTTTGTATATACCTATATTGCCTAAAATCGGTCAAAATGACTTCATTCTGAAAAAAAATTTATTGTGTAAAGAAATTTTTTTAAACTATTTTTTTAATATTTTTTACAATATTTACAATCATACAAAACGTTGTTATTATTTGTTTTCGGTGGTAGGGCTCTCGAGTTTCCCCTTTTGAAAAATAAGAACGCGGACAAAATGTTCGAAAAAAGAGGAAGTCTTTACTCTAAGAGTGAAATCGACTGGAAATATAAAATTAATTTTTCCCGATTTGTGTGTTCGTATGTGTTTCTAGAGTAGCAAACGGGTTTCGATGTTGTTGTACCGATCTGGTCATATAAGAAATTTACTTTATACAATAATAAAAGTAGTTTGATTATTTAATATTTCAAAAAGGTCAAAATGACCGCTTTTAGGCAATATAGGTATAGCACATGTGAATACGGGGAATGAAAGAGGGGAGGAAGCAGCTACTATGATTAATAAACGTAGTTCTATGTGGTACAAAAAGTCACCAAATTTTAAAAAGCTGGGTCATAATATACACAATTGTTTTTGTACTTGAAAATGAAAAACAGTCAAAATGACTGCCTTCGGCAATCTAGTGTTAAGCGCGTTTTTCTACCGAATTCACTGAAATCTGGTACATTGGGTTTTCATTGGGTACTTAATTTCAGTATGTTGGGGGTTTTGATCGTATTTTTTCCATCGAATTGACTGTAATTTAGCATTTTGAGTTCTTAATAGCCCCCATATAAGGGTACCCCAAATTTTCGGTATTTTGGGGTTCTTGAGCGCGTTTTTCGTATATGATAACAAATGTCCCTACCAAAAATTATTAATATTCACCCCTTTTTGGCGTAGTCCCCTTTTTATACCCTCCACCATAGTATGGAGGATATATTAATTTTGTAACTCATCCATATAATCATTTCCGACCCTATAAAGTATATATATTCTTGATCAGCGTAAAATTCTATGACGATATAGCCATGGCCGTCTGCCTGTCTGTTGTAATCACAATAGTGTCCAAACGAATTGAGATAGATCGCCAAAATTTTGCATAGAGTCGTCTTTTGTCTGCAGGCAAGTCAAATTCGAGGATGGGCTTTATCGGTACCCTTATATGCATACCTCGCATATAAGGGTACCCCTCAATTTTCGGTATTTTGGGGTTCTTTAGGGCGTTTTTCAACCGAATTCGCTGAAATTTGCTAAATTGGCTTCTTATTGGGTACTAAATGTCTCCACAAAAAATTATGTATATAGGTCCACTTTTTCTGGTAGGCCCCATATGACGGTACCTCCTAATATTGAGTATTTTGGGGGTTTTCTCGTATTCTACGTATCGTATTCTAAATTTTCTGAAACGGATTTGGTCCATCCGGGGTCCGGGTCCGGGGTCTAGAACCAATATTTCGATGAGGCACATTTTCACCGCGTTAAAGTGTATACACCCTCATTAGCCATAGGCTAAGGGTATAATTATCCATAAACAGTTTTTTGAAATTTGTATTATGGTTTACATAATCCGTTTTTAGAAATGTCGGTATAGGTCCATTTTTTGGTATGTTCCCTATATTTTCATTTCAAGTACCTGTCAGGGTGGAGGGCATCCAATATTCGGCCCGGCCAAACTTAACGCTTTTTCACTTGTTTATATTCAAATAGTTATTTGATTTGTTCCGCGTTTTGGTTTTGGTTCTAAGACTCTGTTGTAATCATTTCACCTGCGGAGGATAGAACGTAAGTTTCGATAATGAACTATAGCCCGGATTTAGGCCTAGGGCTAGCCCCTGTGTGGGACGTACCAGAAGGAGTGGACCGAATAAATTATAAGATAGGCAAAGTTTGGATGATATCAAAATTTTCTGAAATCCGTTTGGTCCAAAAAACGTGGGGTCTTGAACCAATATTTCGATGAGGCACATTTTCACTGTATCAAAGTGTATACATCCTCATAAGCCATAAGGCTGAGGGTATAAATATCCATTAAAATTTGCTGAAATTTGTATTTGGTGTACAATGTGGTTTACATAATCAGTTTGTAGGAAGGTCACTTTTTGGTAGGTTCCCTATATTTTCATTTCAAGTACCTGTCAGTATATCTATAGGGTATTCAAAGTTCGTCCCGACCGAACTTAATGTTTTTCACTTGTTTAAATCGTTGCATTCATCAGACTCTAAAGGAATTGATTTAATGACTCACAACAAATTCAAGTCTCATTCGTTGTCTTAGTTTTTTTTTTCATTTTTTTTCTGGGTTAATTACTTAAAACTTTATTACAGTTTTCAAATATGTGTATGAATGTTGTCTCAAAACTTTGTCGAATGATGTTTTGTGTGCAAAACACAAAACTCAAATCTCGTTTAGATAAGAGCAAAAAGTTGTTTGTGCTCGTATATATTTTTTAAACAACTTTAGATTCCATAACAAGCTTAACGTTTTACCTAGAGACAGCATGGAAGCGACTGGTGGTAATCACAAAACATAAAGAGAGATTCAAGGACCTAGCATGAAATCATACAGACAGAATACCCCCATACAGAGACAAGTGGTAGGTACTTCAATAACTGATACAACAAGAACGAGAAAGACAGTAACCAGAACAACAACAACTTCGTTGTTTTGCCAATAATAAACAACAATCTACGTCGTCATCATTAAAGGGAAATTATCATTAGGAACATCATCATTATCATCAACACAGAGATGCTAATGATGATTCCGATGATTATGACGACGACAATTGTAATATAGTCATTATCACAGTGTATCTATGTGTATCTATGGTATGCTGCCTGTCATTGTCCTTATTATTACTATTGTTATTTGTATTATTATTGTCAAGCGGCAAAACAAACTTTAAAGCTTAAAGCAAATCTACAAATCTAATTGTAAATCTAACATTCAAATAGGTACGCACTATGGACCACAGATCCCGTTTTTTGGCAGTAGGATTATGATAGAAATAAATATCACATATAAGGTTTTCGGAGACTTTGAATACGATTTTACAAGAAAAATGTAAAAATTCAATAGGATTGATCAAAAATGACGGTCAATTTGTTTTTGAATGTTATTAATCAAATTTTTTGACCATGTTTTGTATAGCTTGAAAATCAAATAAAATGAGTCTAAAATGGCGAATCAAACATAGAAATTTTAAATATTTCATTTCTTAACAACTATTATTAATATCTTAGCATGAAAACGTCGGTTTGTTTATTTTGGGCATAAAACTATGGCATATCATAATTAAATTTGAAATATATCCCATATGGTTAAAAAAAAGTCATATGGGACCTACCCCGAAACTTAAGTCAATATTGGTAGTTTTTGGTACAAAGCTTTAAACTTAATTAAATTCAAAATACTGAAACAAAATTAGTAGTAGCCTTATATGGGGGTTACACCAAATATTGGACCAAAATTTATCATTTTTGGTAAGAATACGTGCTACATAATGCGAATACAAAATTACAGCCAAAGATGGTGGGACTAATATCTTCCAATTTAATAACTAATTTTTTATATGAAATTTTCACCGACTATAACTCTTAGATTTATGAACGGTCGGAGACGTTAGCAAACTTCTTCTAGACATATCAAGACGTCAATTGGTGCTATATCAATCAAATCATATTTAAATCAAAAAATGATATTCATTACAATCACCAGTTCCATTTTTCAATTATAGTTTCTTGGTCACTAGAAATGCTTGAGAATTCATTGGTCTATGGCCGATATTTGAACCAATTTTAATTAACCCATACACATACCATTCTGAAATCTATGAATAATTGTATGTCAATCGGAAAAACTGGGTTCTTTGATGTAACATTTTTATGAATTCAAGCCAAATTTGATATATAGGAGCTAAATAAAATCTGGACCGATTCGAGTGGCAAACGTGACATGCACATTTTGGTATGTTGCAGCACAGTGCATGTCCACAATGTAATCTCGAGCTACATCTGTACATAATTTAGAAAATCCAATACACTTATTCTGAACCAATTTCATCAAAAGTCGTTCATGAACCATTTACGTAAAGTCGGACGAACAGAATTAATATGTCACCTATTTCAATTGCAGCAAGTAAAAGTGTAATTCTAAGCAATGCTACTGAAATATACGAATATACTTTGTATATGAACTAGGTTGAGACCTCTATAGAGATTCAGTGTCATAAAAATCCAACAAGGACGATCATTACAAATTAACCTGAGGTCATTAACAGCATCTTCATGATACTATCACTTCAAAATGTGATAGAATGGTATTTAGGTGGTCGATGGGCTTCATACATATAACATTGCAAGAGCATTGGATAGTCGTCGACCTGAGGCAAATTGTATGAACAATTCACTACAAATAATTATTCTCCTACCCAGCAACGTCAGCTATTAAATCCAGGTTGTTATCGTCGGCCTCCTGGCTGTCCATGTCATGTCATGGCGGCTGCCCTTGTTTTACGAATGGCGGGCACGATAATTCAAAAACTAATAATCCAATCGGTTCCAAATTTTGACACGTTTCTCTGGGAGTGTATAGCTGTCGTATGAAATATGATAAAGCTAGTCGGTGAAGATCTTCCTTATTATACCCTTCACCACCATGTGGTACAGGTACGAACCCTAAAAAAATCGGTTCAGATTTAGATATAGCTCCCATATATATTTTCGTCCGATTTAATGTAAATGGTGCACCGAAGTCCCTATATATCTTTCGATTTGCACGAAATTTGGCACAGCGTAATGAATTAGGTCTAGAATGATGTGTTTTAAGTTTCCTGAAAATCGGTTCAGATTTAGATATAGCTTCTTTATCTGACCAAATGAAAAAATTAGTATAGATTGCAGAATGACATGTTTATGGATCCAAATTCATTTTGCTGGTCCTTTAAAAATGCGACGTCTGTTAGGATTCTTCTGTAGAATATACCCAAAGTGGTGAAGGGTATCATATAGTCGGCCCCGACATTACTACTTTCCTTACTGGTTTTTGAACTTACTTTGTCGTCAAAAATAGGCGATTTTCCAAAAAAAATTTCAAAGTTCCGCCATTTTGTTAATTGTTGTACGAAGTTAAGAATCCTAGATCCTAGGTCAATACGGGAGCCAGACATGTACTCTTTCTAACACAATTGGAATTTTCGGATTCCGATGTTCCAGTGAGGAGTTATCATGCCCGCAATCAAAAATAAGGACTTTTCTTTGATCACAAAAAACAACAACAAAAATTTTTCGTAAATTAGTTTTCTTCCTTTTTAAATCTTCAAATATATATGTGCAAAGTTAAAACCTTAACAAGCATTGGAATTCATTTACCAGCCCATTTAAAATCTTAAAAATAAAAAAAAAGAATGGGGGGGTGGGGTTTCCTTAAAGTCGCCCTATTTTATCTGCAGCACTTTTAGTAGATACCGGTAAAACGAAGGGGTTGGATATAAGAAAGGATTGAAGGAATTGTGTGAGTCTAGATCATTTCGAATGGCTAAGTAAAGAATTCATCGTATTAAGAGTGAACTTCGTCAATGAAGTTAATAAATTTATATTTTTGTATTCTCATTATTAATATGTATTTATTTAAGCGTTCAATTAATTAATGGGCATTCGGTGAACACCTGAAAACCACCAGCGTTTTTTTTCTGTACAAAAAATTCCCAAGTCTTCTGCCAGTTCAACCATTTTTGCAATAATTTTGTTCTTTGGAAGGTGTAATGGAAGACAGGTGTAATGGAAGACATTTTTCTCTAGAACAAACTTCACAGATATTAGGAAATCAACTTTTTTAAAGTAAACATTTTTAGGCCCAACAAATTTTGTGCGATAACTTCCGATATGTTTCACCTACTACAAACAGTAGCAGAAATTTAACATACCCTTCATTTTTAAAGTACAAGACACATTAAACACAAAAAATAAAACATTGACATAAAAAGATCACCAATAACTGATAAAACAGGTACAAATGTACCCCCTACCCAAAATTTCGTTTCTGAAAAGTCCTCAGACAACAGTAGTAACATTGGCAACTTTGTTGTTACTCCCTTCAAGCAACTTATCCTTTCTTTAGAGCACGGAAAAAATGTTATTATACTACACAAGTATTTTGTTATTACCACTCATCTAAGGACTGCTACAACATGGATATGAATGATAATAATGATGATGTTCATCATCATTATCTATCCGAGCAGTGGCATGTTGTTCCGCCAACCGTTTGTAATGTGCATTGTCTATCACAAACACTTAACAAAAACCCAAAACAACTTCCTTATCGTTGATAATACTTTGTTTCATTATAGAACTGTTTTGTTGTTGCATGTTACCGACATACTTTTCGAGATCCTTTTACAGATTTCAACCTAAGGCAGATTACAAAAATACTCATACACAAAAAATCATGGAAAAAAGGGAGGAAGCGGCAAGTAAGTAAGTTCGAGCAAGCAATTGGAGGACCTGTAAAAGCCGCACTTGATTATGACGAATGTTCCACAATCACATTTTCAGTTTGTTTCGCTTTTTTGCCTTCCCTTTTTTCGTTCCATCTGTATATATTCATTTGTTTCTATTACTGGATTCTGTACAATTTGCTTTTGCATCGTGTGGGTGTGTGTGTCTGAGCATGTTCAAGTTCCTGGTAGGAGAGTACTTATGCAATTATGACTTTATCCTTCGTTTTTCCTGCAAGTGGTTATATTTGTTGCTACTTTTTGTTTTTCGGAAATATTTCTTTGCTAAGTTCTAGACGACGTATTGCATTTGTAAAATATTGTCTGAATGCCGGTAGAAGGATGTCGGAGCGCCACATTAGTGTTGGCACAAAAAAAAATAGGATACCCATTAAGTATCACATGATTAAGCAGTAACGTGGAAGAGGGGGAGGGGTGAAAGGGCTAGTGGGAAATGAAAATTTGTAATTGGATTGAAAGTATGTTAAAGGATTTATGTGATATATATTAATATGAAATATTAGGTGGGGTTGAATATTCTTTGTTCTTTGCAGTGATGGAGACGTTATATTCTGACAAGAAACAAAGTCATAAAGACCAAAGTTATCATAATCCAAGAAATAGAAGAGAAATTAAAACCATTTAGGTTTAAAAATGCAGGTATGTCCTTTAGAATTCCTTGAGATGGCGGGCATTCGTTTGGTAATACGTTTATTATCTTGTATAAGGATCCCAACCCAGTTGTGGTATATTGATGGCCATAGGCATATTTTCCATATTCTGGGATTTCGGAGAATATAAGACCTCTCGAGAGTAAATGTTCAATATGTTTATGCTCTTGCTTCATTTTAGGTATTTTGAGACGCATTTCCCAAAATGTCTGGTCTCAAATGATAAGAAACCACCTCGTATTAGGTTGGAAAGAAAAGAAATCCATTCTTTTTTCGGCAGATGGCTGTACTGATAGACTTCTCGCAAAATATCGATCAAACAATTTCAGATTTATGCTCGTTGGAGGGGTGACATTTCGCAGTAAAAATATATTTTGTGTCTATTATTCGGTGCATTCAGCTATGAGTTACAGGGTGTTAAAAATGGAAGTGAACAAAGAGAGAATTCGGTACATTTTACAGTTTTTCTTTGACAAAAGCGAAAATGCAA
>NW_026876763.1:0-20795 GCF_032173495.1 Musca vetustissima
TCTAAATCTGAATTGATTTCAACAAAACTTCGCTGACTTAAACTGGACTTAATTCAGTACGCTGTGCCAACTTTTCTCTTCATCACACAAACTTTGGGAGTTTGGTGCTCAATTTAAAACAAAATCGAACAAAAATATATATTGGAACTATATCTTAATCTGCAAAATGTTGTCCCAATCAGACGAAAATATATATGTGAGCTATATTTAAATCTAAGCCGATTTTCTACAATTTCATTCGACCTGTACTTTGTGCACAGGAATACATGTGCGGACAGACGAACATACATAAATTGACTCATAAAGTGATTTTGTGCATATACTCAAAAGGAATGGGTCTATGTCTTTCCATTTTCATATATGCACAAAGACATAATATCCTGTACCACAGATAGGCGAAAGTTATAAAATTTTTTTTTAAGTGAAATGTTCGGAAAAGCTGCAATTCGGCATACAAAATCAAAATTGGTTTCATTTCGATAAAATTGTTTGTTTTTTTGACAAAGGTAAATGCGGAATTAATTCCACTTTCGATTTTAATTACAGAAAAAATAATGGTTCTTTACAATAATTATCACCTTCTTTGGATAATTGAATTGATATTACGGAAATATTGAGATGCGCTAGCTATCCTATGTTGTTTGCTTAAAAAAATATTTGAATTTTTCAAATAATTTTAACTTTTCAGTTGGATGCAAAGCCCCCTTGATGTAGAGCCGAGGAGAAGAGAAGTCCATAGAATGCAAGTACATTTTGGGACTAATGCAAGGATGGAAAATCAGAAGAGATTCTGGATCGAGTTCGTGTCCATTCAGGGTATTCTGATTCTAAGATCCATGCTCTTGATCAATTTGTTTGAAAATAATAACAGGAACATGCTGTTCCTTAAAGTATCTGAAATGTTGCTATGCCACGGGAAATATTAAATCAGACGGTTATATGCCTAATTGTTGTTCAATATCTTTGAACTTATAAACAGAACACCTCGCATATATCCGGCACCAAAAATGTTTATAACAGAGATATCTTCTTTGTAAAACTCTATCATTAAGCTCCGCTGGAAAGAGAACAATAAACAAAAAACCAGCAATTTTATAAAAATTAGCGATGACGTAGCGTTTGAAGGTTATACGCAAACCTCCATCCGATGTTACCCATTCGTATTGAACTACCGATAACACTCAGGTTGGAAAACGGGAGTATGAAATTAAACACACCGAAAATTGAACTGGAAATAATTATGGCGTTTTTTAACGTTAAGCTGTAGTGCAAAATTCCTGGAATGATGTTTTTTATTCACAGGAATTCGTTATGCCTAATTATAGCCAACTCTATTAGGAAACTCGGTCAATGTCTTTATAATACTTTAAAATTAATGAACTATTTTAACTACAACAATGTGAATGGAGACATATTAATTTTTGGTAGGAAGATTTTACACAACATGAGAAATTATGGGGGATACCATTATATGGGTGCAACCCGCAAACTTGGAACAATATTGATAATTTGTTGTAAGGAGATTTTGGGCTCTCCAAATAAAACAACTAATTACCCAAAGCATTCTATAATGTGGAGTTCCATTATATGGAGACTTTTCGGAAGCTTGGGTAAATTTTGTTAGGAACCTTTTCTACACAATGGTCATCCAAAATGTAAAATTACAGCCAAATACCTAATATTAAGAGGTTACCTAGATACTTGGGCCAATATTGATAATTTTATGTAGTGAGATTTTCTGCTCAAACTAAAAGCAATTCTGTTTAAAACCGTGCCCATGATCTTCAAAATACCGAATGCTAATGGCTTATATGGGCTGTACACCGAAACATGGACCAATATTGATAATATTTGGTACGGACACTTTCTGCGCAATTTCAATGTATGTGCAAATTTCAGAGCACTATCTTAGAGATAACTCAATATTGGGCTATCGTTATGTGAATAATACATCAACAATATTGCTATGCAAGACAACGTTTGCCGGGCCGGCTAGTTTTAAATAATTTGTTTATATTAAGAAGTAGTCAGACACAAACCCCAAAGTGCCAAAATATTCACATTCACACAAATTTACATATATACATCAAACGGTACTGGAGAACTTTCTGCGTTCCACCCTATTAAAAAAGTGAATTCCATCTGGTGTTGGGCTTGCTGTCTCTCTACTTGTTAATACAAAATCAATTACACTATTCATCAGCTAATGCATGTTGTTTTGTAGAGAGCATGTTGGCTGTGGTCTAGCAACATTGTTGTCGACCAGAATACATCAACGTAAGAGTTAGTGAGCTCTCATTATTTGACATCTCTTAAATTATTGTTGCAAACACTCCATCTCTTATAATTCTTCATTACTCATCGAAAGATCTTTTGGCGTGGGAGACTGACATACATTGTTGGAGTATAACTGTGAGTATTCTCTTTTATTTATTGTGTTGATGGATCTTAAACAACCAAGCAAAACAACCTGCTTTTATGCCTTGAGATGGGACGTATATTTAAGTGTTAAAATTTATTTCATTATATTACTTATTACGTTTACGCATGGTACATATATTATGATTTCCGGCTTTTGAATATTTAATTTTAAGATTATTTTTAATAGGGAAAAATTCTTTAATACTGATAAAAAATGATAAAAAAAATGATAAAAAAATGATAATCGTATAATCTTTACTGAAAAGTTGAATTTTAAAATTGTTATAAATAAAGTAATTATGGATTCTGCCTAAACGTTCGATTTCCCTGTTTGATCAGTTTGGTCTAATTAGATTAGTCACTATAAGTATGGGTGTCAGTTTGAGAAACACTATATTGATTTGTTTTATTCTGACCAGGTTGGGTCGGCCTGATGGACTCTTTTCATCTAATTTAGCACGTATAAAATAAAATAATTTGTTGTAGTAAAACATATCGAAATCAGAAATAAAGAACCACCCTTAATATTTTTTTGTTGCAATACAGGAGTACAGTGGCAAAAAAACTTTAGGGGCTCGGGTTTTTATCGTTTGAGATAAAGACCACAAAAGGGCGGTCACTTCCGCGACTTCAAATATACATCACTTTAGGCATCATTGCTAATAATGGGAAAACTCTGCGAATTGTGTGAACACTTTGAACTTAAAGTATTCTTTACATGAGTATGAGATATCAAGTATTATTATTGCACTTTCAAAATTTGGCATATCCTTCATTTGCGAAGGATTTTTCTTTTTTGTGTTTCTTCACGTATTTAAGCACAAGTAAATAAACCCAGTAAGGAAAGTTGTAAAATCGGACTGGGACTAGACCTTTCACCACCTTGGCTACACTATTTAGATAAAACGGACGATTTTCATGAAACTTACCACACATCATTCTAGATACATTTCAGTGCGCTGTGCAAATTTTATGCAAATAGAAAGATACATAGGGACTTTGGTGCACCAATTACATAAAATCGGACGAAAATATATATGGGAGCTATATCTTAGTCTGAACTTAATTTAACGAAACTTAACACACATCATTCTAGACTTAATTTAGTACGCTATGCTGAATTTCGTGCAAATCGAAAAAAATATCTAAATCTGACCGATTTTCACGCAACTTAACACATATCATTCTAGACTCAATCGAGTAAACTTTCCCAATTTTCGTGCAAATACATTAAAAAGAAAATATATATGGGTGCTATATCTAAATATGAACCAATTTTTCCCAAGTTCAATGGGGTTCGTCCTTGTGCCAAATAGATGAGCTGTGTTAAATTTCATCCAATTCGGATCATAAATGCAACCTGTACTTTGTTTACAATATATATGGGTGCTATATCTCAGAAAGTGATTTATGCAACAAAAAGATCAATGTATTTACAAACATATGCACAAGGCATAATTGTGGGGAAGGATATACAAATTCTTCTACTTTGGTGTATCTTTTGCCGGAAAAGCCCCTTTCCGTCCGTCTGTCTATGTCATTATTGTAAACAAAGTACAGGTCGACTTTATGATTTAAATGAGATGTGCCAAATAGATGAGCTGTGTTAAATTTGCCACGAAAATTTCTCTGCAACCTAAAATGTTAAATCAAAGCCACTTAGGTTGGAACGTGAGGTTGGGGCCTCTAAAATGCATAAAACTGAGAAGGAATCTGTAATCATAAAAAGAATCATATGATTGAAAGTGCATATATATTTCTTACTACTAGGTACCAGGAATTAACAATTAAAGCCATTTGATGTTAAGGTAGGGCTTGCAATTCCGATTCTATACTTCCAGCTAATATCAAGATTATTACCATTTAGTACACTTCATACAGATAAGCACTAATTTCTGAAATCTCTTTCTTTTTCAATTATACAGATCCAAAAGTGATCAGAGTTTCAAATATATATGTTTGCAAATACCTACAGGTTCCACATTTAGTTCCGTTCAACACTTTTCGAACACATAAGTACACATTTTCAAGACTACAAAAATATATCAATCGTACTTATAAGTTCGAATTTCCAACACTATAGCAATTATGTACTCTAACAGTAATTTTAATTCCAAATATAAGTTTTCCACCTCTATATGTTCGAATTTTCAAAATTGTCTCAATCCTACACTTCCAACAGTAATTATACCCTACACAACTATGTTGTCAGGGTATTGTAGCTTTGCACAGCCCCAAGAGTTTGTAACGCTGCGAAATATTGGTCCTATACCCACCTTTAAGTATACCGATCGTCATATCTCGACTAGCTGAGTCGATCAAACATGTGTGTTCGTCCGTCCGTCTGTCCGTCCGTCGGTCTATTATAATTTGTAAACACGATACAGGCCACAGTTATGGACCAATCTTCATGAAATTTTGCATGTATATTTTCGGTAATGATCAGATAATATTATATTTGGGATAAAGTGGACCGAAAACTTAACTTTTTGTGTTTTTCGAGTAGATCTATCGACCACAATTGAGGACCGAACATCACAACAAAACCCACGGCGAGGGAACCTGCAGAAGTAATAAAAGAGCTGTACTGAAATTTGGTACAATTTGGATGTTGGTAAAAGAAGAGACCTGGAGTAACTGTTGACTTCGGATTATTATTGGAGTATTTTTGGAGGTAGTTTTGGAAAATCATTCTTATTTGTACGAAAAGTACTAAATTCGGTACAATTTTAACTTTGGTGAACATGTAGTACTGGAATCCTTAAGGACTATTCTGTAACTTTTTAACAACATTCTATATTGTTTATTTCACAACAATTTCATTTGTTTCTTTTATTGTTTTTACAATAACAAAATAAATTTAAACAATATCGATAGTTGTTAAAAGTTACATAATAGGCCAACTGAAAGCTGCAATTATGATTGCTTTCGGAGTGTAGGATAGAGATAGTTTTGAATATCGGTACGAAAAATACAGAATGACACCAAATCTGATATAATTTTTATTTCGATTTACAGTTTGAGGTGGAATTCTGAAATTTGGACTTACGATTACAATTTAAAAGCAGAATAATTTTAAGAAAAAACATTTTTTTTAAGAACTAAAATTTGGTACAATCTTTTCTTTGGAGGAATTATATTACTGTTAAGTGCTGGATTGATGTTGTATTAGAAGTTCTTACTTATGAGTATGAAAAGTACTAAGTGGTACTAAATTTGGTACTTGATATTAGGTGTAGAAATAAAAGTGGAATTCGGAATTATAGTATAACAATTTATACAATATTCGGGATTTCAATATAAAAAAAAACAAAATATCAAACTGTACCACTTCTAATAGCTCAATATCCATGTTCCATTGTAATATCGTATATAGCACATTTTAGTACAACTTTCAGTACTCATTAAAAAAAATATTTATGCATAAGATTCTGTTTGTAATAAATAAAGCTACGTACTAAGTTTCAGATATTTAGTGCTTTTTAACACTATTTTAGTACTAATTTCCAAAAAGTGTTATGTATATAATTATATTTGTAACAGTTAAATCTATGTATAAAGTTCGGTTTCTATCGGTTCTCGTGTAATAATTCTATTTCCAATATTTTGTCATAATTCTATTTGTTATAGCTTAAGCTACATACAACATTTCAAATACCTATCCCTACCTGCTCCATTGTAAATAATATTTAGTACTTTTAGTACTTATTTCCCATTCTGCTTCGCTTATGATTAACAAAGTCGGACGGTCCCGAATATATGATACCCTTCACCAGTTTGGGTACTTACGAGAGATGCTCAATATTCTGTCGATAGAACAGACATAGCATCTTTGCAACATCATTAAATGGAATCAGAAATCAAATTTATACATTTGAGCTATGTTAAAACAAAATTGCATGTAAATCTTTGCATGAATTTGAGCAAAATTAAATCTGGACGTATTTGAGCATCCGTGACAGCCATCATTTAGTATGCTGAAGTACAGTGCACTGTCCAAAACATAACTCGATCGGAGAAACGTTTATTATTCGGTGCACTATTTGCATGAACTCAGAAGAAACCAGTAAGAAAAGTAGTAAAGTCGGACGGGGCGACTGCATTTGCACCAAACTCAACAAAACGCCTTTCTACTTTCAATTGTGAAAAAGTTCGTGCCAATCGAACAAACATTAGAAGTTTGATGCACCATTTACCTAAAATCGGACGAAAATATATGTTTATGGGAGCTATATCTGAAAATCTTGACACACGTAAGGTTATACCAACATCAGTACATTGTACATAATTGTGTGCCAATCGAAGACTTTGGGTCTTTACTGCACAATTTACATAAAATCAGAAGAAAATATATATAGAGCTACATATAAATGTAAACGGATTTTCACGAAACTTACAACACAATATTATATTCAGTACGCTGTGCAAAATGTTGTCTCAATCGTCAAACTTCATGACAATAAATGCGACCTGTACTTTATTCACAAAAAAATACATGGACGGACAGACGGACATGCATAAATCGACTCGGAAAGTGATTCTATTCTCAAAAGGAATCATGGGTCTATCTCGCTTCCTTTTGCCTGTTACAAACATATGCACAAAGACATAGTACCACAGTGTGGGAAAGGGTATAAAAATGTAGTAAATATATATACAAAGCACTTTATCAGGCTTAACTCTACTGTGTATTTATTTTTTTTGCGCGCTGCGCTCCATCTCTCTCCTTTCTCTATCTCTGTTCTACAACGGAAAGTGTTAAAACTTTAATGTCATTTTACGCGCGAGGTGCATGAATAAGAGAACAACACCAACCAAATTTAAAGTGGACTAAATGAATACATTAATGTACATACAGGATGTGTAGAGGTAGCATATGAAGTGACTTTAACATTTTATATTTAATGACAACAACGTAAAATGTCAATAAATATTGGAAAGTTCATGGCATTATATCATATCATCCCTTTCAATAAAACTCGTACACGAAACAACATATCGTTAGCTAAAATGCAAAAAGGCGTAACTAACAAAAGCAAAATTGTGTAGGAGAAGCAAAAAACAGATATGGATGAAAACTTATAGTTATGTGTGTATAGTCATGTGAAATGAAAAAGTATGCCCGGCAGGGCGATATTGCATATGAATTGAATTTGAATTTTTTGTTACTTACTTACCCACTTGTAGTTACGTCTTTTTGTTTTTTGTTAATAGAAGCTCCTTTTTTGACCGCAGACGTGTAAAACTTTGTCAACACATGTAGTTTATTGACATTCACAATATTCATTCAAAAAGTCAATTTTAAATTTTTTGTTAGTTACGCCTTTTTGCATTTTAGCTGACGATATGTTACTAGCCTATGCCGATGATTTCGATATAATGGGTCGAACATTGCGAGCGGTAACAGCCACCTTTGAACGAATTGAGGAGGAGTCTGCCAAAGTAGGTCTGACAGTAAATGGCGAGAAGACCAAGAACATGATGGTATCAACGCGCAAGGCGTCCAATAGACTTGGACTAACTGTGGAACTTGAGAACTACAGCTTCGAGGTAGTTAAAGATTTTATATGCCTTGGTACCGCCATAAATAAAACTAATGACATGGGTTTTGTAATTCGGAGAAGGATAGTGATGGCCAACAGATGGTACTATGGTTTATGTAAGCAGTTTAGAAACAAGGCCACCTCCCGCCAGACTAAACCCACACTTTACTAGACGCTGATGGGTACTTTCGCAAACAAATGAGGCAGCTCCTTTGGTGTTTGAGGCCTTTATTTTCTATATTAAGTGCGATTTTCCAAAAGGATATAAATCGACATTTTCTCACATACTGAAAACATATTCCAGTTTTCTTTAACAAAGGCTATCGAAATCGAATTGTTCCTTTAGGTTTATAATTATTAATTCTAGCAATTTGTGATTCATTCAGACCTTTATTTTCTATATTAAGTGCGATTTTCCGAATGGTAGGTGTACTGTGGGGGAGAGGGGGGCACCTCTTGAACGAGGGCACCTTTGAACAGCGCCCATAAAATCGTTGTCTAAATTTTTTCCAACCCGCTACCACATTTTTGTATATGACAATCTTGTTCTTTACCTGCGTAAATCACTTTGGCTAGCTTTTTCAGTTGTCGACAAATTGTACATGGGTGACCATGTTTTCGCAGTGTAATTGTAAACTTTTATTCTTTTGGTTGTAAGGGCGCAGGAAGAATTCTGTGAAAGTTTTCTTTCGTTAAACAATTTTTTTGCATTCCAATAATCATTTCAAACATAACTATTGTAATTTCTTTCATATATATTTATTACAAAAAAAGTTATTATAAAATGCCACGGGTGGGACACCTTTGAACATGCCCATTAAATCCGAGTAAAAAGCGGAGTTTTTAACTTTTGGATTCGATTCCTCAAAATTTCAAATGGAATAATAAGACTACGAAATTAACTTTATTTTTCATCATATTAATTTTTGCTTTTATGTCATTTTATGTTTTAATAAATTTTGATCTGAATTTTTTAATTTTCGATTTTTTTATATATTTTGTAATAGATAAATGCATTTCTGATATGTTTGAATAAACTACGTTTATATTTTAACATAAATATTGCAAAAAACCAAGCCGTTCAAAAATGTCAAGCCTTGTTCAAAGGTGCCTGGGGGGCAGTTTTGAACACTTTGAGTTCCTCCCTTAAAACAGCAATAAACTATTTATATCAAGCTTAAAGTATGTTATATGTATATTCATTGTAAAGGTTACTTATGTACCTATTAGTTAAAATTTATAAGAAACCAAAAATTATAAAATAAAAAATTTTATGAAGCTTGAAAAAAATAAGTGTTCAAATTGTTACCAATTTTGATCAATTTTACAACCTTTCTTAAAATTTTTTAACTGTTGTGGTGGACACTTCAACAAAAAATATGTCTTTATTCATAAAATTTTTATTCAAAACATTTTTCTATTACAAAAGAAATTTGGATTATTAAATTTGCTATTTAATTCCTTTTGATTCGACAAAGGCAAAATTATAAGCTTATTGCTTCCAGGTTTCTTTATATTTTTGCTTTCGATTTCTGTTTTGATTCTCGACAAAAACCAATACAATTTTGTACATAATATTCTGCAAAAGTGCATTTAAACCCTTCAGCACAGGGTATTTGTTCATATGTTTGTAACAGGCTAAAGGAATCGAGATTGACTCATGGTTCCTTTTGAGAATATGCATAGAATCACTTTCTGAGTCGATTTGCGCATATCCGTCTGTCTGTTCTTCCATGTATTTTTGTTAACAAATTACAGATCGCAGTTATGATCCGGCTTCTTGTCCCTTAACATACCCTGGGAAAAAAATCTCTGCCGGTATGGTAGTCACAAAACCTTGCAACCTTGCGGAAGGCTGCAAGGAAGGCTTACAATAGAGCTAGTATGACAAAGCTCAGTGCAGATTAGGATGTTTATAAAAGACAATTCAATAGGTACATGGGCGAAATCAAGAAGGCTCAACGTGAGTCTTGGGTCTGCTATAAGAGTCCGCAGAGTACTATCTAAGGATCCAAAATCCATAGGGAGTATTAAACGAAGTTATGGAACGTGGACAAACTCTGGTAATGAGACTCTTGATCTTCTATCATCAACCCACTTTCCTGGTTGTAAGGACTATAGGGAGGATGCACACTATGTGCATCAACCTACAGTTCGGACGAGGGAGGAGGAGAAGTTGATAGAAGACACTATAAGACACCCAAAACTGATATGGGCACAGGGCTGCCATATTTGCCGATTTATCGGCATTTTGACGATTTTTCACTCTAAAAATGGAAAATGCCGATTTTCCGATTTTTGCCTCAAAATTGCCGATATTTCAACAATCGACAAAAATTGTCTAACTTTTTAATTTAATACGGCGTTACCATACAAACATATAAAATTGGCAGCTTTAAATCATTATAACTATCGACGACTCGCCGCAGCCGTTTTCAATGGCTTAGAAATCTGCATTGTTTGACAGCATTGTACTCTGTCTAGTTTACATTTTACATCGAATGAGGCAAATCTTTAGACTTCGAGTTTAGGGAGTTAAACATTCTGAATTTTGAAGAAATTTTTGAAAATGCAGAATATAATTTAAAAAGTTTTTGGAAAAAAATTTCCGACTCCAATTTAGCTTTTCCAGTTTTGTCTAAATTTGTACAAAGAATTATGGTTCTTCCACAGATCTACATTTTTTTGTAGATAAATGAATCTTTTATGTTATTTTTTTATACAGAATTGAATTTGTTATCTTTTTTTAGTGTAATAAAAAAATATTGATTTGTTATAAACCAAAAAAAATATGAATTTACTTATAAATATATATTTTTTGCGATTTTTTAAAATACAAATGCCGATTATGCCGATTTTTTTCTGAAAAATTGACGATTTTTCATGAAATTTATCTGGCAGCACTGTATGGGCATAAACAGTTTTCAACCCTGTAAATCTCCTGGCCCAGATGGTATAATACCGGCCATGCTGCAACACGGAGATGAACGAGTAATATCATCTCTGCAGGACATTTTTAGAGCTTGTTTACTTCTATCGTACATACACAGAGAGGAAAATTAACCTTATATAAGGTTAACTTAACCATAAATAAACATGATTTGGAGTCTACCTTATATATGGTTACTTTGAACATCTTCTTGTTGACTGGTATTTAACAATAATAATAGTTAATTTAACTACTCCCTGGTAGAATTTTTTAACCATGAAACTGGTTGATATAAAAAATATTCTTGTTATTTTAACAATGCATTTTTTAACCATGAAAATTGTTAATATAAAAATTTCATTGTTAATTGATTTGAACAATGCATGCTCAATTTAACAAGGAAATTGTTAATATTATTAAGTATGAATATTGTTATTGTTTCCACTTTCAACCAGAAACATAGTTGATATAATAATGGTTAATGTAAAATTAACCTAATAATATATGAATAAAACAAGAAAAAAAAAACTTTTATTTGTGTATTTATAAATAGAATTTATTTCTTAGGTACGTTTTTCCATTACAAATTGTTTGAATGTTAGAGTTGGACTATTAAAATACAAAATATTTTTTAAATATATTTGGATTTTTAAAGCCTTTCCGATTTCGTAGGCTTAAAAATGAGTGTCGAATTCAATATCTATTAAATAACGTCTTATATATTTTTGAACACTTAAAACAAATTAAAGTCACTTTCAAAGTTGTAGGTTTAAAATATTGTAATGTTTGTTCGTGTAAATAATTTAACAATGAAATAATGGATGGAGAAGATTTATCCAAAGGTGTGGTAATGTTGTAAAAATAATTTTGAATAAAGTACCAAACGCCTTCACTGGCTTTAGGGTAACTTAAATTAAGTACATTAAATATTTTGAACGTTACGTCTATACATTCAACGTACGAATTTAATGAATATAATACACTGTCGAAATATACGAAATATTCTTTTAAGTTTAATATACTTCCGCCGACAACTACAATAATCGGTTGCAATGTGTTGTCTGAGGCATAATACTTATCCTTGAGTGCATCTATTTTTAGTTTGTATTCGCTTAGATTAGTAACATGCAACGTCAAGCTCTCCTGTGCGTCGCTTATAGTGCACTTTTTTGAAGTTGTGGAATCTTTGCTTTTAAAATGGGCAGCAGGCTTGATGACACTATTTAATAATTTGACCACTATGTAATTATAACTGACTGAAAATAAAAATGTATTTTTAAATACATGAACTTACAGTTTAAATATATTTTTATTAATATTTTGATACCTTTGTTCAAAAGTTGTTTGCAACATGCCAGTTCTTCGCGGGATGCTTGGTTCTTTATATTGGAACTAAAAAAATCAATTATACGTCCCAAAAACAGCTCCCACTTGGAGTAAAGAAAATGCTCCCTGTCTGGGTACAACAATTGGAAATCGCTTTTAATCTGAAAAAAAAAATTAAACATTTTGTATTACATTTTTTATGGGTATCTTACTATTATTATGAAATTGCTGCATAGTTTAATTTAAGTACCAAAACGTATCCGAAAGCTTGTTTGTAGCCAGGCCAATGATTCAAAAGATCGACATTGCTTTTTGTCGCTTTTATATCTTTCTTACGTCCTGGTTACAAGAACAATATCCCTAATTTATGCACTTTTGTACTACTAGTATTCTCATAACTTACCAAAAGTTTGAAGACGAACTTCCAATAATAACACCTGCAAAGAAGCACGAAAACATTAGAAAATATGCATATATATGTAGCACGTAGATAGCCTTCTAGGACAGAATTAGGTGCACGTAACTAAATCTAACCATAACGTATATTCATTCCCTTTAATTTACACAGAAATTAAACGATAAGGCGACACGCTCACGTGTGCCTAATTCTGTCTTGCACACGTTTAAGAGTTTTAACACAAAACGTACGCTGCGAAAAATACAAGATGAACTACGCATAGAGAGTAAACATAATATATGGTTCTTGTCATGTTTGTTTTCTTCTTCTTTGTTGGTTCTTCTTTTCTGTATTTTCTTTCCAAAACTGAAAGAATGCAATGAAGAATACGCAATGTTTTCTAAGAAATCATAAACAAATGATTAACGTAAACAAACACTGGAGGAACCGTAGAGCACCAAAAACGTTTAAGAAATACCATCCAAGTTAATCGATTGTAATTGGAGAAGAAAACAATCATGACAAGAACCATATATTATGTTTACTCTCTATGCGTAGTTCATTTTGTATTTTTTAATTAAAGTTAAATTCATTTAACTATACGAATGCATGTCTATGGCACTAATCACTTTTTTCTTTTGTCTGCTAGCCGCTGCATACAACCAACAACAACTTACATACATTGTTGTTTATATACAGTTATTCAATGCACATGTTTTCACTTTCACAACAAAAAAAATTACTTACCTTTCTTACACCCGCACTGATGTGTTTGCTTTTAAACTACACAAAACCAACTGAATTTTATTCTCAAGTCAACAAGAAATAGGTGGTGGTTTTTGAAGAGCGAGTTTTGATGCAACTTCGTGTAACATAATACTGAACATCGTCTAACACAAAGTAGTACAAACACTTCGAGCAAACAGAGCCGATTGATCATAAATTTTTGCACATTTTTCAGCCTCTCTCACGATAAAATCAACCTTATATAATGTTAACTCAACTATTTTTCATGTAAATTTAACCTTATATAACGTTATTTTGACTATGTAATCAAATATTTACCATGAAAAAATTAACCAGACACATGTTTAAAAAAATCATTGTACTTTTGGCTCGGTGTACCAAGTCTATGGAAAGGGGTAACAGTGACCTTCATCCCGAAAGCCGGGAAACCGAGTCATACGTTACCAAAAGAGCCACACCTCAGGCAGGAGTACTTTGTGGCGTCTGGTGATCAGGGATGGTCCGTGTGACGAATTTTTAGGTTTTCGACTGCAAAAAGGTGTAAACGTCGAAAACGTCATATACCTGTATAAAATGTAATAAATGTAGTAAACGTTATTTATTTGAATATCATTACCATATATAGGTATTTTGTAGAATATATATCATTTGTATATATATCTGACTATTCCTTACTGGAACTGATCAACAATTCCAAACTTTTTGGAGATGAAAACTTTGAAATTTGATATGGATTTGAGTAAAGCATACGTAATTTGATAATTTATTAAAGGAAACAGCTATTTTGTCAAAAAGCTAATGGTTTTGAGTAGGTTTCCGACGTTTCTGACGTATGTATTATACGTCGGATATGTAGGTCATTTACGTCACTGTTTCTGACGGACCATCTCTGCTGGTGATAAATGAGATACTTATGAAATTCAATCATCTCAGGATAAATGTTGTAGCCTTTGCCGATGATGTCGTCCTGCTGGTTTGGGGTAAGTTTCTAACGACAATTGCAGACATCCTGGAGGGTGCCCTTTCAATCCTGTCTAATTGGGCATGCACCAAAGGTCTTGGTGTAAATCCCACAAAAACGGAACTGGTACTCTTCACTAGGAAACGCAAGATTCCTAGTTTCCGTCTGCCATCACTTGGAGGAGTGACTTTAACCCTTTCTGAAGAAGCAAAGTATATTGGCACCATCCTAGACAGCAAACTATTGTGGAATAGGAATATCGAGGAACGCTCTAAGAAAGCTTTGCTGGCACTCTATTCATGTAAGAACTCCATAGGTAAGAGCTGGGGATTAAGACCCGAAATTATACACTGGCTGTATACGACGATCGTCTTACCCATACTTACCTATGGTTGTCTTGTTTGGTGGCAAGGGGCTAACAAAAAGATGCTGCTGACGAAAATGGAGCTTAGTACAGCGATCGTCTTCAATCCTGATCACCGGAGCATTAAGAAGTACACCACAAGCAGCCTTGAACGCAATTCTGAATCTACAGCCATTGGATATTCTGATTAAATTCCAGGCTGCTAGGTGTGCCCTGAGGCTCCGGGAAACGGATGCCTGGAAATCGCTGAGCTATGGCCATGTCAGAATTCTAAACATAACGCCAAGTTATGACCGTTTTAGGGGGAACAGTTATATTAGGGACTATATTCCCCCTCATAAGGACTTTAATGACATCAAAGTTGAATTTCCTAGTAGAAATCCTGGACTAGTGCCTTCTTACCTCTGCCAGGTCTGTCAATCTTTACAGGCGGGTCTAAGATGGAGGAAGGCACTGGCGCAAGCTTTTACTGTAGGGAATTAGGAATATACAACTCGTCGTATATGGTAACAAATCTCCCTACCAAACATTTTTAATATTCGCCCCCTTGTTGGGGTCGTCCCCATATAACCCCCTTTTTATACCCTTCACCACACTGTGGTACAGGGTATTACGTGTTTGTGCATATGTTTGAGTCGATTTATGCATGTCCGTCCGTCTGTAGATGTTAAATTGTAAACAAAGTACAGGTCACATTTATGATCCGATTTGGATGAAATTTGAGACAAGTCAATTATTTGGCCCAAAGACGAACCCTATTGAAATTGGGAAAAATCAATTCAGATTTAGATATAGCTCCCATATATACTTTCGTCCGACTTAAGGTAAATGGGGCACCAAACTTCCTATATATTATTAGATTTGCACGAAATTTGGCCTAGAGTACTGAATTAGGTCCAGAATGATGTGTGCCAAGTTTCGAGAAAATCGGTTCAGATTGAGATATAGTTCCTATATATAGTTTCGTTCGATTTAATATAAATGGTGCACCGAAGTCCCTATATATCATTTGATTTGCATGAAGTTTGGCGCAGCGTACTGAACTAAGTCTAGAATGATGTGTGCTAAGTTTATTTTGTTAGATGTATAGATGTTAAATTGTAAACAAAGTACAGGTCGCATTTATGATCCGATTTGGATGAAATTTGAGACAAGTCAATTATTTGTCCCAAAGACGAACCCTATTGAAATTGGGAAAAATCGGTTCAGATTTAGATATAGCTCCCATATATATTTTCGTCCGATTTAAGGTAAATGGGACACCAAAGTGCAAATCGAATGATATATAGGAAATATATCATTCGATTTGCACGAAATTTGGCATAGAGTATTGAATTAGGTCCAGAATGATGTGTGCCGACTGCATCCGGAAGAATCATAAATTTCCATTCCAAACACTCTCGGAATATTAAAATTAACACTGCTTCGAATTTTATATGGAGAGTGCTCAATATCAGTGACAAGCAATTTCACCACAAAAACAAAATCAGACAAATATTAAAAATGAATGACTTCCCGAGCAAAACAATTGAAGATTTAATAAAACATGTAAAAACGACTAAAACTGATAAAAACGAACAAAAACCTGACACAATATACAAAAAGTGCACATATGTACCTGGTCTATCGGAACGTTTCGCCAATTCAAACCTATATGACAAAGAACATTAAAGACTTGCTTTAAAAGGTATCAATACAAATAACAACTTCTTTAGTCGGACAAATTCAAAAACCCCTCCAGACGAGCAATCTAATTTAGTTTATGAAATCAAGTGCAATAGTGACAAGTCCAATATATGCCAAAAGGTATATGTTGGCACTACAAAGACAAAACTAGAAACAAGAATAAGCGGCCACAAGTCTGATCATAAAAATAAAAAACAAACCTCTAGAACAGAAAACAGCCTTAGCAGTACACTGCTCTCAAACTGGACACACACATAACTTTAAAGATGTTAACATTTTAACACGCGAGGCAAACTATAAAAGAAGATTTTTGTTAGAAATGTTACACATAATAAATGTACCTGCCAAAAACCGTATGAATTTTAAGACAGATACAGAACATTGTGCACAAATTTACTGGAGCATTATTGAAAAAAGCGCCAACAAAAAAAGAGTTAGTTGATCTAGTCAATTCAATGAGAGTGGAAGTTAATCAGTGTTAATAAGAAAAATAAAATGTAACTAGAAACCAATTTTGCAATGTTGTTAATATATTTATGTAATTATGGTTTTTGTTTTTTAAAGTCAATCCCTGATGATGATCATCGACGATGAGCGAAATATTGGAAAAATAAAAATAAATTAGAAACGAAACCAAAAATCTTTTTAATTTTCAATGACCTCAAGCCGGAAAAATAATAAATACAAAAGAAAGTCCGAAGGTCAACAATAATTTCTCAATATAAAAAGGTACCTCTTCAACCTACCTTTTTGCTTCCAAAGATACTAATAAAAACAAATTTTTAAAGTGTTTTATACGCAGTACAAAATGTAATATGCGTATATCTTAAGAAGCGTTACATGTACCGTCTTTAAAATTTGTCAGAATGACGTAGGTGTTAATACACATCATCCATACAAAATTGAGCGTGGAACGATTGGGGGAAAATGCACTCTCCGTTGCACTTAAATAATTTACATGAAGGAAATAAAAAATGTTTCGCTTCTAGACTTAAAAACCGTTAAACCGATTTTACTGAGATTTTCACCGCATGTCGTACCATCCCAGGGAAATAACATAGACTATACACACTTTACAAATTCCGCGTGGATATAGCAGATATAGCATCGAAAGTAATAGTACGTCTGAAATAATATTACATTTCTATGCTTATATATTAAGAAGGGTTACAGATTCCAACTTCAAAATTTGTCTCAGTAACTTGGTGACAAATACGCATCATCCATATAAAAATTGGCGTGACACAATGAAGGAAATTTATAGCATAAAAAGTAATCATACCTCTGAACTAATATATAGTTTCTATGCATATCTTAAATAATTTGGTTCATAAACGTGTGTATTATACTCAGATAATTACACATCCAATCTTAAATGACCAGGATTTAAAAAATTAATTCAAATCAAGAATTTTCGACTAATAATTTTTGGTCATATTATGTCATTATGACAAATGCAAAAATGCGGATTTTGGATAAAAAGTTATAAGATTCAAAAATCTCTGGTGGATTATCATCACAGCTGACTTGAAATGATTATGAGTAACTTAATTGTCACTCCATCTTCGGAATTGATCTTAGTTTCTTAAAAATACCATGGAATTATATGGTAAGTCCAATTATAAATATAAGTTCGGTAAAAATATAAAGTTGTGATGATGTATTCTTTTTGAAACCCTTTTTTGGCAATAAAACAAAGATACAAAATTTTAAGCTAGCAAGGATTATGCAGCAAGGATTTTTGTGATATTAATCAGAGCGAGAAAGGGATCCAAACCATATTATGGGCAAACTGCTGAAAGTACAGAAATAAAAGTGGGTGGTAATGGGAATGAAGGGTACTGCAGTAGGTTTTGCAGAAGGGAAATTCCATCAAATGGTAGGTTCTTTAAAAAAACATGGAATTTACGTGGACTACCCTATGTTAATACTTAAGTAGGGGCAGCGAAGCGCCACGGGTTCAGGTAGTATGTATATATCCCTGAAGATGAGAGAACATTTCCGATTTAAGTATAGTAGGGGAATAATAGGATTTATGTATGCCCGGCAAGTTTTCTGTCTGCCCATGTAGTATTTAAAACAAAGTAGAGCTAGCATTAATGATCCGAATTATATGAAATTTTTGCACAGCCGTTTATTTGCCGTTCGGTTGAAACCTATTGGTAAAAATCTGTTCAGATTTAGATATACCATACCATATCCAGTTTCGTCCGATTTCACAATAGTTCACCAAATGACGTGGTTAAGTTTTGTTGTTATAGCACCTATGTATAGGGAAGAAGGGAGCACCTTTGGACAACGCTCATAAAATCTCGGTTTTATTTTAACGAAACTTAATACTTGTCATTCTCACCTTTATTAGTTACGCTGCCCAAAATTATTTTAATACACTTTATTCTAGACTCAATTCAATACGCTATGCTAAATTTCGTTTCAATCGTCCAATCGCAGGATTTCCGATTACCTTAAAACCAGACAACTTTATACAATTCATTCCAGACTCAATTGGTTACGTTGGACAACTTTTTGTCTCAAAAAGACAAACAGTGTAATTTTAAGGAATTATTGTAAATTTTGTGAACAATTCTAAATTAGGAGTCGATTTATTATTTATTTTTGTAACTGCAATGTAGATTGCATTTGATGTTGTTGTTTCGGGGATTAACTCTATTTACCGATATATTGGAGCTACACAGAAAATTTTATTATTTTTAAACGAAGGTTCGAATTCAATGGAAAGATCAAGTGGAGGATGACATACCAAAGTATAATTTGAAACCAGTACGAATAGTAGTAAAGTGGGACTGGCTCACTTTATGATACCCTTCACGGCTTTTGGTATATTCTACATATGTATCCTAACAGACGTCGCTTTTTCGAAGGAACATTGACATGAAATCGAACGAACTTAAATTTGCGATCTTTACCTATAACTAACATCAATCCCAACACATACCATTCTGCGATCTATTCTAAATTTTGTAAATAGATTGAAAGCTAATTTTACACACGCTATTTGGTATGCTTCACCACTGATTATTTGGCAAACAAGCAACATAAATAGGACGCAAATATATATGGGAGCTATATCTAAATCTTAACCGATTTCAAGATTAATTTATATTAATTATAGTTTCTGATAATCTTTTTAGATTTAGATATAGCTCCCGTATATAGTCTCGTCCGATATAAGGTAAAAGAACTTCATTTATTGATAAAGATCAAATCAAATCAATTGTTTTTAATGGAATTTTAAAAGACAAATGAGAATTCCCATATGTATAATATACCCAAAGTGGTGAAGGGCATCATATAGTCGGCCCAACCTTAATTTACTACTTTCCTTACTGGTTATACCCTTCACCACACTGTGGTACAGGGTATTATGTCTTTGTGCATATGTTTGTAACAGGCAAAAGGAAACGAGATAGACACATGGTTCCTTTTGAGAATATGCATAGAATCACTTTCTAAGTCGATTTATACATGTCCGTCCGTCCGTCCGTCCGTCTGTCTGTCTGTGCATGTTAAATTGTAAACAAAGTTCAGGTCGCATTTATGATCCGAATTGGATGAAATTTGGCATAGGTCACTTATTCGGCCCAAGGACGAACCCTATTGAAATTGGGAAAAATCGGTTCAGATTTAGATATAGCTCCCATATATAGTTTCGTCCGATTTCATGTAAATGGTGCGCCAAAGTCCCTATATATACTTCTATTTGCACGAAATTTGGCATAACGTACTGAAATGAGCCTAGAGAGATGTCTGGTATGTTTCGTGAAAATCAGTCCAGATTTAGATATAGCTTCTATATATAGATTCGTTCGATTTCATGTAAATGATGCACAAAAGTCCCTATATATTTTGCGATTTGCACAAAATTTGGCAAAACGTACTGAATTGATAACGATTTGAATTTAATCCAGAATGATGTGTGCCAAGTTTCGTGAAAATCGGTCAAGACTTAGATATAGCTCCCATAAATATTTTCGTCCGATTTAATGTAAAAGTGCACCACATGTATATTTCGATTTGCACAAAATTTGGCATAGCGTTCTGAATTGATGCTGGAATGATGTGTGCTGAGTTTCGTGAAAATCGATTCAGATCTATATATATATATATATATTCGTCCGATTTAATCTAAATAATGTACCAAGTTCTTATGTTGCATAGCGTTTTGAATTTAATCCAGAATGGTGTGTGCCCAGTTTAGTGAAAATCGGTTTAGATTTAGATATAGGTCCCTTATATTATAGATTGATTTTAAGTAATTGACGCACTAAAGAACCAATATATGGCTGATAGGAACAAAACGTACTGAAATTAGTATAACCTAACCTGTAGATAAGTTTCGTTGAAATCGGTTCATATTTGGATATAGCATCCATATATAAGTAAATTGTGCATCAAACTAC
>NW_026876764.1:0-20751 GCF_032173495.1 Musca vetustissima
GGACCCACAGCAACAAGGCGTGGATTTTTTAAAGAATATTTTTCAAAGGACCCACAGCAACAAGGCGTGGATTTTTTAAAGAATATTTTTCAAAGGACCCACAGCAACAAGGCGTGGATTTTTTAAAGAATATTTTTCAAAGGACCCACAGCAACAAGGCGTGGATTTTTTAAAGAATATTTTTCAAAGGACCCACAGCAACAAGGCGTGGATTTTTTAAAGAATATTTTTCAAAGGACCCACAGCAACAAGGCGTGGATTTTTTAAAGAATATTTTTCAAAGGACCCACAGCAACAAGGCGTGGATTTTTTAAAGAATATTTTTCAAAGGACCCACAGCAACAAGGCGTGGATTTTTTAAAGAATATTTTTCAAAGGACCCACAGCAACAAGGCGTGGATTTTTTAAAGAATATTTTTCAAAGGACCCACAGCAACAAGGCGTGGATTTTTTAAAGAATATTTTTCAAAGGACCCACAGCAACAAGGCGTGGATTTTTTAAAGAATATTTTTCAAAGGACCCACAGCAACAAGGCGTGGATTTTTTAAAGAATATTTTTCAAAGGACCCACAGCAACAAGGCGTGGATTTTTTAAAGAATATTTTTCAAAGGACCCACAGCAACAAGGCGTGGATTTTTTAAAGAATATTTTTCAAAGGACCCACAGCAACAAGGCGTGGATTTTTTAAAGAATATTTTTCAAAGGACCCACAGCAACAAGGCGTGGATTTTTTAAAGAATATTTTTCAAAGGACCCACAGCAACAAGGCGTGGATTTTTTAAAGAATATTTTTCAAAGGACCCACAGCAACAAGGCGTGGATTTTTTAAAGAATATTTTTCAAAGGACCCACAGCAACAAGGCGTGGATTTTTTAAAGAATATTTTTCAAAGGACCCACAGCAACAAGGCGTGGATTTTTTAAAGAATATTTTTCAAAGGACCCACAGCAACAAGGCGTGGATTTTTTAAAGAATATTTTTCAAAGGACCCACAGCAACAAGGCGTGGATTTTTTAAAGAATATTTTTCAAAGGACCCACAGCAACAAGGCGTGGATTTTTTAAAGAATATTTTTCAAAGGACCCACAGCAACAAGGCGTGGATTTTTTAAAGAATATTTTTCAAAGGACCCACAGCAACAAGGCGTGGATTTTTTAAAGAATATTTTTCAAAGGACCCACAGCAACAAGGCGTGGATTTTTTAAAGAATATTTTTCAAAGGACCCACAGCAACAAGGCGTGGATTTTTTAAAGAATATTTTTCAAAGGACCCACAGCAACAAGGCGTGGATTTTTTAAAGAATATTTTTCAAAGGACCCACAGCAACAAGGCGTGGATTTTTTAAAGAATATTTTTCAAAGGACCCACAGCAACAAGGCGTGGATTTTTTAAAGAATATTTTTCAAAGGACCCACAGCAACAAGGCGTGGATTTTTTAAAGAATATTTTTCAAAGGACCCACAGCAACAAGGCGTGGATTTTTTAAAGAATATTTTTCAAAGGACCCACAGCAACAAGGCGTGGATTTTTTAAAGAATATTTTTCAAAGGACCCACAGCAACAAGGCGTGGATTTTTTAAAGAATATTTTTCAAGGGACCCACAGCAACAAGCCGTGGATTTTTTAAAGAATATGTTTCAAAGGACCCACAGCAACAAGGCGTGGATTTTTTAAAGAATATTTTTCAAAGGACCCACAGCAACAAGGCGTGGATTTTATTTATATAACTCTTACCCATCCTTATTTATGACAAATTCAAAATTAGTTACCTGTAAAGAAAAAAATAAGACAACATATTAATAAAAAGTTTTTTTTTATTTTTAGCCTTTCGAAACTAAATTTCCATCACATCATAAAAATAGGAAAAACCACAATCTAAATGACAGTTCTTTCATTATCTACATCAAAAAAAAAAAATAATAATTCCAAATATGCAATGTAGTGGTCAATGACACTGATGTCCCAAAATAACTATTTAATTAAACGACAACACATTCGGTTAGTTATTCAAAAAGAGCCATGGATGAGCCCATGCCCATAGTCTGCTGGTAGCAGTAGTAATAATAACGGAGGTGGATGATGAAAAAATTCAGATGATGGTGGTGATGCGAGTTTGGTTGTGGTCATGTCTTAAACAAAAATCACATAAAACAAAGTCCATGTCTCATTTCGAAAGACACACTCCTCGCTAGCCACAATGCTGCACAATGGCAGAAGAAGAGCTCATTAAATGCCCTCATCATAATTGAAAATAATTACTGACAGAACAAACAAAATGTGCCAGAGATGAAACTGAAACAAAATAACAAACCTCAAAAGAGTGAGTAGGAAGAGATGCACAACTGGGCACTTGCGGAGGCTACTACTTGCAATAGCAATGCAACAAATATACTCTCCAATTTTACAGCATTCTCGCCGCCTACCATCGAAAAAGTAATAAGATGAAATTGTATATAGAATCATCAGATATATACGCATAGATGTATATATGTGTGTAAGTGTATATATATATATATATATATTACATACTCGTAGCCATTTATATAAATATTCATTGGATTGGCAAAGAAACAAAACGGGGCTATATAGACAAACATAATCCAAAGATTATTATAGCACTCCATTGTGTCATTATCAGAGTAATCATTTTTGATTGGACAGTGGAATGGAGGACATAAAAACATATTTTTAAACCCTTTTTCTCAAAAGACCAAAAGGAAAAACTATTGAATTTTTTACGCTATTTTAAAAAATATATACAAGAACAAGGCAATCAATTTTTAAGACTACTTTTTAAAGGATCTACAGGAACAAGGTTTGCATTTTAGAAGGCAATTTTTCCTAGGACCTACAAGAACAAGGCGTGGATTTTTAAAATACTAGTCTACAAAGGTCCTGCAGGAACAAGGCGTGGGTAGTTTTAACAATATTTTCTACATGGACACGGCGTAGGTAGTTTTCAAGGGACCTACATTGACAATGCATACAATTTTTAAAACTAGGTTTTAAACTATCGACAGAACAGGGCGTTAATTTTTATGGACTATTTTTCAAGGGATCTGCCAAAACAAGACACGGATTTTTTATAGACTATTTATCAAAAAGGATCTACAGAAACAAGACGTGGATTTTTTAAGGAACTACAAGAGGACCAGTTTTCAAAGAGCCTACAGGAACAAGGACTATTTTTCAAATGACCTACAGGAAAAAGGCGTGTATTTTTTAAATGCCATTTTTCAAAGAACCTACTTAAACAATGCGTGGATTTTTAAAGACTATTTTTCAAATGACATAAAGGAACAAAGCGTGAATTTTTTAAGGATTATTTGTTAAAGGGCCCACAGGAAGAAGGCGTGGATTTTTTAAAGACTATTTTTCAAAGGACATACAGAACATAGCGTGGGTTCTTTTAAGGAAGAAGAAGACTATTTTTCAAAGGACCTACTGGAACAAGGTGTGAATTTTTAAAGACTATTTTTCAAAGGACCTACTGTAACAAGTTTTGAATTTGTTAAAGACCATTTTTCAAAGAACCTACTGGAACAAGGCGTAGATTTTTTAAAGACTATTTTTTAAAGGACTTACTGAAACAAGACGTGGATGTTTTAAATACCATTTTTCAAAGGACTAACTGGTAGAAGACGTGGATTTTTTAAAGACCATTTTCAAAGGACCAACTGGTAGAAGGCGTGGATTTTTTAAAGACCATTTTTCAAAGGACCAACTGGTAGAAGGCGTGGATTTTTTAAAGACCATTTTTCAAAGGACCAACTGGTAGAAGGCGTGGATTTTTTAAAGACCATTTTTCAAAGGACCAACTGGTAGAAGGCGTGGATTTTTAAAGACCATTTTTCAAAGGACCAACTGGTAGAAGGCGTGGATTTTTTAAAGACCATTTTTCAAAGGACCAACTGGTAGAAGGCGTGGATTTTTTAAAGACCATTTTTCAAAGGACCAACTGGTAGAAGGCGTGGATTTTTTAAAGACCATTTTTCAAAGGACCAACTGGTAGAAGGAGTGGATTTTTTAAAGACCATTTTTCAAAGGACCAACTGGTAGAAAGAGTGGATTTTTTAAAGACCATTTTTCAAAGGACCAACTGGTAGAAGGAGTGGATTTTTTAAAGACCATTTTTCAAAGGACCAACTGGTAGAAAGAGTGGATTTTTTAAAGACCATTTTTCAAAGGACCAACTGGTAGAAGGAGTGGATTTTTTAAAGACTATTTTTCAAAGGACCAACTGGTAGAAGGAGTGGATTTTTTAAAGACCATTTTTCAAAGGACCAACTGGTAGAAGGAGTGGATTTTTTAAAGACCATTTTTCAAAGGACCAACTGGTAGAAGGAGTGGATTTTTTAAAGACCATTTTCAAAGGACCAACTGGTAGAAGGCGTAGATTTTTTAAAGACTATTTTTCAAAGGACCAACTGGTAGAAGGAGTGGATTTTTTAAAGACCATTTTTCAAAGGACCAACTGGTAGAAGGAGTGGATTTTTTAAAGACCATTTTTCAAAGGACCAACTGGTAGAAGGAGTGGATTTTTTAAAGACCATATTTTAAAGGACCAACTTAAACAAAGCGTAGATTTTTTAAAGACCATTTTTCACAGGACCAACTAAAACAAAGCGTAGATTTTTTAAAGACCATTTTTCACAGGACCAACTAAAACAAAGCGTAGATTTTTTAAATACCATTTTTCAAAGGACCTACTGGAACAAGTTTTGGAATTTTTAAAGAACATTTTTCAAAGGACCTACTGAAACAAAGAATGGATTTTTTAAAGACTATTTTTCAAAGGACCTACTGGTCAAAGACAATATGTATAAGTACTCAACAATTGTTACAACATTTAAACTAAATAATTATGTCTAACATTTCGAGAAACAACTATTCAAGGAACTCTTCTCATGCCTTCAAATTTTAAAATCACACCAAAATGTATTGAGGGAACACACTGTACTCTCCCGCTTCCGTATCATGTAGAAACTACATTAAAGTGCTGCTACTCACAAATACGCCACAATGATACACAAACTTCAAAAATACTTAATGAAGAGTTGTTGAGCTGCAACATCTTTGTTTACCAATCAAGTTGAGATGTTATGGTTTGTGGGTGGATTGGGGAGGATGGTGTCGGACAGTCTGGTCAAGATAATGCTGCTGGCGATAACCTAAAGTACAAAGTGGTTCTGTTGGTCGAATCGTAAAGCGCTGGTAGACAGCAACATGTTGTTCGGAACATGGCGAACATTAAAATAACAACAATACCAAACTCGATTAATATTTTATTCCACTGAAGTATCTCCTCTTAATGGTAATATCAGTTAAAATAATGTAATGAAAGAAATGAAAACAAAACAAAAAAACACAATCCTATTATGAGAACTGAAACAAATACATATATCCCAAAGATGTAATAAAATAACAACAAAGAAAGATGAAGAGCAAATTAGAAGTATTTCTTTCACATTCAATGGTACTTGATATTTTACGGAGGAAAAATGCCTTATTGTTTAAAAAGCATTGTGGCAATAAGAGAGAAAGGGAAAAGTAAAAATTGTCTTTAAAAAATATTTTTTCAAAAATTCCATTCCTTGCTGCTACTTGAAAAATATATTTTAAAAAATCCACGCCTTGCTTCTCCTTAAAAAAATGTCATTAAAAAAATCCACACCTTGTTGGTACTTGAAAAATATATCAAAAACATATTTTCTTAAATCCAAGCCTTGCTGATATTTGAAAAAAATATGTTTTTTTAAATCCAAAATATATATTTTTTAATCCAAACCTTGCTGATATTTGAAAAAAATATTTTTAAAGATCCAAGCCATTTTAAAAAATCCACGCCTGGCTGCTTTTTGAAAAAAGTATTTTTTCAAGAAATCCAAGCCTAGTTGCTTCTTGAAAAAAATATTTTTTAAAATCCAAGCCTTGCCGATATTTGAAAAAAAAATTAAATCTACGTCTTGTTGATATTTGAATTCTTTCAAATCCACGCATTGCTGATATTTGACAAAAAATATATTTAAAAACCAGTGAGCGGAGCAGTATAGTCGGACGGTGCCGACCATACGATACCCTACCCAACTACCACGGAACTCAAATTTTCTGCGGATGTTTAATCCGAGCTTGGGCAATATTTCGTGATATTTGCACCCTCTTCACCGTGGGTTGTGTTGTGATGTTCGGCATTCATTTGTGGTCTATAGATCGACTCGAAAGTAACACAAAAAATTATGTTTTAGGCAACTTCATTCCAAAATTATTATCTGATCATCACCGAAAATTGTAGGCGTTGTCCTTGACCATAACTGGAACCTCATGGAACATAGATGGCCAGAACCCATCCTACATGCAAAATTTTGTGAAGATTGGTCCATAACTGTGGCCTGTATCGTGTTTACAAATCATAATGGACAGACGGACGGACACACATGTCTAGATCGTCTCAGCTAGTCGAGTTATGATGATCGGTATACTAAAAGTTGGGTCTAGGACCAATATTTCGCGGCGTTACAAACTTTTGGGGCTGCACAAAGCTATAATACCCTAACAACATAGTTGTGTAGGGTATAAAAACTACGCCTTGCTCTACTTGAAAAAACCAAGCCTTGCTCTACTTGAAAAAACCAAGCCTTGCTGATATTTGAAAAAAATACACTCTTTTAAATCCACGCCTTGCTGGTATTTGAAAAAATACATATTTTTTTCAATCCAAGCCTGGCTGATATTTGAAAAAAAAAATATTTTTAAAAAATTAAAAAAAATTTTTTTTAAAAATCCACGCATTACTGCTACTTAAAAAAATATTCTTTAAAAAACCATGCTTGAAATATTATATAAAAAATCAGGGCTTGTGATAGATATTTTTTGATAAATCAGCCCTTGTAGATCTACTGACTCTGATACTTCTTCCGTTGTCATCCACAATGAACTCCAAACATCATCGACATTTATCCATACATAATACACCATACAGCAATACAAAATTCCAAACAATACCAAAAAGGATATGAAAAGGATGTTGGGACAAAACCAACCAATCACTGCAGCATTATTCCATTGTAAAACTACATGTTCCATTGTAAAATAGGAAAATAAATTTATACAACAAACACGGCCACCATGACTGTCGTTTTTGCTCTGGGAAACTTACAAAACAATAGAAAGCAGAGTTTTCCGGAGTGCAATAGAAATATGTAAAGTTTCATAAAGTTTTAGTAGTAGAAAAAAAGAAGAAAAAGAAAAATAAAAAAGGAAGATACTACCAAAGAAAGACAAAAACTCCAAGCACTAAAACAAAGCAGAGCAAAGAAAGAAATGAAAATAAAATGCCTTGAGATTTATATGAGACTGGACGGGGATCGAAGCCCACTTCTGTGACGATGACAACACAACATTGTGTGAAATTTTTCCACTGCGTTGTCGAAAGGGTATTCATTCGAAAAAGCTGGGATAATATCTAAAGACCTATCATCAGAAATGGAGTTAACGAGGCAATAGAACAAACGAAAAATGCTGAGGCAAATAAAATGCTTGTCCGCTTGCTTGCTTTTTACATCTTATTAAACGGCAATGTGTCAGGGTGTACAATCAAATCAATTGATATCAATTTCAAATGGATATTCCATTTGTGTCTTCTAAAGACAGTAGGACAAGTATTTTGTCGGAAATATCTTTCAAATTTGCATACATTTGCATATTGTTGAGAGAATGAAATGCAAAGAAAAACAACTAAAACCTCGTTGCTGATATTGTGCAATAAGTCCACTAATAAAAACAAAAAACTATTATCTGTTTTTGAATTATTGGTGTCTTACAAAAAATTGCAGTGGTCATTGAACTCCAAATTGGAAAATGTAAGAAATTTAACCTATGTAAAGATTTATTCAATATTTCAAAATCGCCTGAAAGTATGCACCACACATGATGTTTTATGAAAGAAGCAAAAAATATTTCACCCATACAAATAAATAACTACATTGATGTGAAAAATATACCACTGTTAAAGAAAAAATGTTAAGAATATCAAGTTGAATAATGATTTTTAAATACTTCGAGATCGCCTGAAAGTATGCACCATACATGCTGTTTTATGAGAGAAGCAAAAACATAATATATATAATATGTACAAATATATAATATATACTAATATAATAATGTACTATATTATTATTCCAGCAGATAATGTAGTATATTAATAAACAGCAGATCGAGTGTTTAAAAAATATTTTTAACGTCTGCGGAAAATGATATTTTGTAAAGAACATTTTTTCAAGCAGCATCAAGACGTGGGTTTCCTAAGGAATATTTTTTAAGTACCACCACCAAGGCGTGGATTTTTAAAATAATTTTTTAAGGACCCACACAAAAGCTTGAATTTTTTAAAGACTATTTTTAGGACCCACCATTGCGTGGCATTTTTAAAGTATATTTTTACGTGGCATTTTTAAAGAATTTTTTTATGGACCCACACAAGGGGTGGACTTTTAAAAGACTATTTTTAAGGACGCACACAAGACGTGGAGTTTTTAAAGAATATTTTTAGGGACCCACACATGGAGTGGAATTTTTATAAAATATTTTTCAATGGGCATTTGGAGCGTCATTTTTTAATATTATTTTTAATTTAAAATGAATATTTTACAAGGGATATTTGAGCGTCAAATTTTAAATATTCTTTTTTCAAGAGAATTTTGGGGCGTCAACTTTTAAATAATCTTTTTCAAGGAGCCTTTGGAGCATCAATTTTTAAACATTTTTCCAATACCAACAGATCGATAATTTTATAAAAGTGTAAGGACCAGCATAATGATAATATTTTTTATACCCTTCACCACACTGTGGTACAGGGTATTATGTCTTTGTGCATATGTTTTAACAGGCAAAAGGAATCGAGATAGACCCATGGTTCCTTTTGAGAATATGCATAGAATCACTTTCTGAGTCGATTTACGCTTGTCCGTCTGTCCGTCCATGTATTTTTGTGAACAAAGTACAGGTCGCATTTATTATCCGATTTGGATACAATTTGGCACAGCTCACTTATTTGGCCCAAGGACGAACCATATTGAAATTGAGAAAAATCGGTTCAGATTTAGATATAGCTCCCGTATATAGTTTCGTCCGATTTAAGGTAAATGGGGCACACAAGTCCTTATATATCTCTCGATTTGGACGAAGTTTGGCACAGAGTACTGAATTAGGTCCAGAATGATGTGTGCAAAGTTTCGTGAAAATCGGTCCAGATTTAGATATAGCTCCCATATATCGTTTTGTCCGATTTTATATAAATTGTGCACCAAAGTCCGTATATATCACTCGATTTGCACGAAATTTGGTACAGGATACAGAATTGAGTCTAGAACGATGTGTGCCAAGTTTCGAGAAAATCGGGTCAGATTTATATATAGCTCCCATATATATTTTCGTCCGATTTAAGGTAAACGGGGCACCAAAGTCTCTATATATCTTTCGATTTACAGGAAATTTTGCATAGTGCACTGAATTAGGTCTAGAATGACGTGTGTCAAGTTTCGAGAAAATCGGGTCAAATTTAGATATGGCTTCCATATATATTTTCGTCCGATTTAAGCTAAACGGGGCTCCAAAGTCCCTATATATCTTGCGATATGCACGAAATTTGGCATAGGGTACTGAATTAAGTCCAGAATGATGTGTGCTAAGTTTTGTGAAAATCGGTTCAGATTTAGATATAGCTCCCCTATATAGTTTTGTCCGATTTAAAGTATATGGGGCACCAAAGTCCCTGAAAATCATTTGATTTGCACGAATTTTGGCGTAGCGTATTGAATTAAGTCTAGAATGACGTGTGCTAAGTTTCCTGAAAATCAATTCAGATTTAGGTATAGCTTCCATATATAGTTTCGCCCGATTTTAGGTAAATGGTGCACCAAAGTCCCTGCTAATCTTTTGATTGGCATGAATTTTGGTATAGAGTACTAAATTAAGTCTAGAATGATGCGTGCTAAGTTTCGTGAAAATCGGTTCAGATTTAGATATAGCTTACATACATAGTTTCGTCCGATTTTAGGTAAATGGTGAACCAAAGTCTCTGAAAATCATTCGATTTGCACGAATTTTGGCATAGCGTATTGAATTAAGTCTAGAATGATGTGTACACCTCCTATATATATTTTCGTCCGATTTTAAATAAATTGTGCACTAATAATGGCATGTTTGCTTCAAATCAGTTCAGATGTAGATATATCGTAGCTTCCATACATAATTTCGACTTATTTATTGAAATTAAATTTTAAACAGTGCAGCATACCGAATAGCGTGTGTCAAGTTTGCTTTAAAAATGATTTACACAAATCTATCCCACTGTGCGCAAACGACTTTAAACTTGCCCAAATCAAATGAAATTTAGCATAGCTTCCAGGTTCCAATCACATATTTAAGTTCGTTCAATTTCATGTCAAAATTCCTTCAAAAATTGAGCGACGTCTTTTCGGATACATATGTTGAATATACCCAAAGTGGTGAAGGGTATCATATAGTCGGCCCAGTCCGACTTTTACTACTTTCCTTACTGGTTAATAATAATTGTTAAAACCAACAGGAGCATGAATTTAAAAAAAATCAAGCCCAGCAAATCTCAATTCTTGTATTTCATATTGGACATTTTGATATAATTTGTGTAATATATATGGCAATCGCTACCCGAACTCATCAAACGATATGCCTTGCTATTATGATACCATCATTATCAGCCATATTTTTAGTTGACCACCCTAATGTCCACATGATGATGATGATTGCCAACATTCCATAGTTACAACAAATGCAATAACAATAAAATAAAAATTCATATATGAGAGACAATAAAAATGTTAATAAAGTTCAATTGAATTTAAATTTTTAAAAACAACAACAAAAACTACAACAACACAACATCTTACACATTCATAAATAATATGATCTCATTTTTCATAAGAGGTCATTTGTAATTGTTTATAATTTGTTATTGTTTTTCTTTACAATATAAATTTCAAGTTTTTAGAAAGGAGAGAGACGGCAGAAAAACAGAAAAGAAAAGCTTGGGTGCGCATCTCATAGCCACCATTAAGTAATGGTGACTGACTGACAGCGGACGGTCGAGAGCACTACAAATTTGTTGAAAAACAATTAAAATTGACACGACACCACAAGGGAATAAATGTTTTGAAATGAAAAAAAACAACAACAACAAATAAATATAAAACCGGAAATGCTCTTCATTCTATTGGGTTCAGAGATCAGCACCACTACCCCATAGCTCCTCAACAACGGTCATCAATCAGAGGAAAACTTCATTGTTGGCGTTTTCCTTTCTTTACGAAAAATATGAGTGGAAGAAAGAAAGAGAGGGAGAGAGTAGCAAATAATTAAAAACCAACTCTTTCCACTTGATATTTGATGTGAAGTGTGGATGAAGCAACATGTATGTTGTTGGTGGCACTTGCAGGGCAGTCGTGTCTTTAGTTGTGCTTGAAGGTGGATATGCTGTTCATAAATGTAATTTTATTTGTGATTGTTGTTGTCGTTGTTTTTACAATTTCACTGTGTTGTTGTTGTCTTTGTACGTATATATGTTGTAATGAAAATTTTAGTTGGGGGTACAGAGATAATTACGCTTTCAAAGGCCGTTGTGACCCATTTTCTGTTTACTTCGTCATTCAGACACATTTGTCTACGCAACGATCACTGCAGGGAGGGAAGTTTTTAATTTTTATTATCGCTGTCGTTTTCTCTTTTCGCTTTCAAGGTAGCAGAGCGCGAGCGCATTATCATTTATCTAATCTTTAATGGGTTGTAATTTAAGAAAACTTACAGAGAAGGGGGAAGAGGAAGAACCTTTGTCTTAAAACATAACTGAATTTAGGCGGAAAATCGTTATAATGAGGAAGTTCACCTGTTCGGTTACTGGCTAAGGAAAGTCATTAAAAATGGATTAAAATTTAAATTTAGGAAAATGATAGCGCCCAACATGAGGCAGTTTCTTGTTTTACTTACAAAGAGTACAACTTATTATTGATGTTATTAATGAGGACTGCCATGGAACATTAAAAATTAAGAGCTCTGCAATTGACCAGTGGTTCTGAAAATCAAATCATTTAAAAAATGTTGTAAAATGGCGCCCAGCTGGGGGCATTTTCCTATGTTACAAAATATTACTTTTGTTATTAATGAGAATTCTGACATGGACTTTAATAAGTAAAGGGATTCAGAGGATCTACAATTCAAATCATTTGAAGAATGTTGTAAAATGGCGCCCAACTTGGGGCGTAAACTATTACTTCTCTTTTTAATGGGTTCGACAACTGAGCTCTGACATGGGTTATAATATATAAGGGAGTTCATAGGTTCTAAAAATCAAAAAGTATGAAACATTTTGTAAAATGGCGCCCAACGGGTAGCAGTTTCCTATTTTAAAACTATTACTTCTGTTATTAATGAGCTCGGCAAATGAGCTCTGCCATGGACTATAAAAAATAAGGAAGTTCAGAGGTTCTAAAAATCAAAAAGTTTGAAGCATTTTGTAAAATGGCGCCCAACGGGTGACAGTTTCCTATTTTACAAACTGTTACTTCTGGTATTAATGAGCTCGGCAAATGAGCTCTGCCATAATAAGTAAGGAAGTTCAGAGATCCTACAAATCAAAAAGTTTGAAAAATGTTGTAAAATGGCGCCCAACGAGGGACAATTTCCTATTTCACAAACTATTACATCTGCTATTAATAAGTTCGACGAATGCCCAGAGTTACTTAAATGAAATCAAATTACAAAATATTGTGATGTTTTGTATAATGGCGCCCAACATGTGTCAACAGAAATTAATAATGGCGGAAACCTTATGACAATGCTACATCAATAAATATAAGAACATTTTATGAGTTGTAATGGCGCCCAACAGGAAATACCATTCAAATATTATTAAAAAGGGCTGATTTTTAATCTATGTGTCCAAGATAAAACTACGGCGTTTGAAACTTGAAACAAATTAGTCAAAGCTACATCAACGAATATAAGAACATTTACATATAGGCGCTGAGTTGTAATGGCGCCCAACAGGAAACCCCATTCAAATATTATTTAAAAGGGCTGCTTTCTACTCAATGTGTCCTAGATAAAACTACGGCGTTTGACACTTTTCAATTGAGTCTAAATTTCCATTTTTATTTTGGATGGTGTCACTGTAACTTTAAATTCATTTTAAGTCACTAGGGTTTCAGTGGCGCCCAACATGAGGCTTTATGTGGAAAATATCCATATTGGCTGTAGTTGTGCACTCTAAATAATATGGGTATGGGAGGCATCTCCATGGAATAGCCAGGTAAACTTGTAGTCCTAAAATTGCCAACATTTTGACCTAGACATCATTCCCGGAGCAACCAAGTAGAAGCTAATTTGAAGTATGAAACGACGTCGTTTGGGTTTGAACTAGATCTTTAAATGTTCTACTGAAGGTAGAACAATCTGAAGGTATCCTATCTAAGGTCGTCCAACTATGGAAGAGGATCTAATGAAGTAGTCCTTCTTTCTATAAAAGATCTCAAGAAGAAATCGAGGAACCTCTGTCGTTTTTATTCACAATTAAGTGCAGCCGACTCATTTGGAATCGAGTGTATTTCTTTGTAAGCAATTGTTCCATTGTGGAGAGCCTGCAAATATTACTTTTAATGGTGGTAGTTTAAGCTGTGCAAAGGCTATAGTCTGTGAGTTGTCAGTCTCGAACTGTTTGGAGTTCTATTGATAATAGTTTCGGATATGAACCTGGCCGAAGGTTTCGGTAGCACGGGTCCCTAGGTCTGCGGATCTAGTCTGTCACAGGGTGTTGGACCTTCGGAGAGCTTCGTGCTGGGTGTGGTTTATACTCAAATCGCTGGTAGAGCGTCAGTTCGCGTTGCATTACAACCGGTGGCCATAGAAAGGCAGGAGTTTTAGATGGGTTCCGCTACTCACCCAAGGAGGTTGATGCTTTGTATTAACGCAGTTTATAATTTGTCTCATTCAGCAAATGCAATATGTCATTTAGGGGAACGTTCTACTAAATGCATATGCGAATTTTACAACACCAAGCAGTGTCTGAAATAAAGATAAAATATACAATGGAATGCAAAACTAACCACAGTCGAGTGAGTGGAGAGGCGTCGGTTGTTAGCAAGAGAAACAATCGTCAAACTAATGGTTACGAATCGAACAACTACCAAGTGAGGAGAGAGGCAGAGGCGGACGACGATACCAAAACAATCGGTTGCCACAGAAAGGCAGGAGTTTTAGATGGGTTCCGCTACTCATCCAAGGAGGTTGATGCTTTGTATTAACGTAGTTTATAATTTGTCTCATTCAGCAATTGCAATATGTCATTTAAGGGGACATTCCTGAATTAGCATTGGTTCGAATTAAATTAAAAAACCTAATAACATTTTTTGAAACCGTGAATGGGTGGGGGTGGCCTTAAGATGAGCCCTTCTAACATAGAGAAGAATGAGAAAACTTGGACATAGAAACTAGTCTAGATTAAAGCACCGCTGAGTGAACGAAGTCCCATGGCCCCAATGTCCACAGTCAAGAGAAGGACAGAGTGGATGGCATTAATTCCTATAGAGCTTTGAATATCGAGTCATGAAAGATTGGGAAACTCCAACAATCACAGAAGTTCTCCAGAATGTGTTTGATGAAGTCAACCTATGGAGATGAATATTGTAGAAACAACAAGAGTAGTAGTACAACTGTAGGAAATGTTCGAAAAGGTTAATCACCTCGCACCCAACATCTTCAGTTGGGGGACCCTGTGCTGAATGGCGTTTTCATGGATGATTAAAAATCACCATGAAATCACGTAACAGCAAGCACTTCTTTGTGCAGTATTTGCTGGGCAATAATGTCAGGTATAGATCAGTTTCATACTGAAAATTCTTTAGAAACTTATAACTCGCCACTTTAAATGTTTATATTTATAAATGTTTCATATTTTCACCATCAAAGTCCAATGTACTAAAAATAAATGAACTAAATTCTACGCCTACTGTGGAAGAACTTCGTATTGCTTCTTAGGTAAGAAAATGTAAATCTTCTGCAATTTTTGTGTGTTTCACACCTACAGGAAAATATGAACATATTTTCACACCTCTATGTGTGTTATGTGCAACAACTATCTAATCATAATTATAATCTTCATCATAACAACAACAACGACAGCAGTGGCATACACCAACAACAACATTTTTCACTAATTGAAAATTTTCTGGGTGTAAATTTAGAATGAAAAATGAAATGAGAAAATGTTGTCAACTTCAATGTATTTTTCTGCTTACAGTTGGGGGTACATAAATGTTTGTTAATGTTGTCGTCGTTGGCGTTGTCGTTGTTATTGTTGTATTATCAATCAGGGCAACACCTTGCACCCATCACCACCACCACCACCACCGAAATGACGTTGTAAAGGAATAAATAAACAGCAAACATTGTTTTTTATTGAAAAATTAATCACTCAAAATAGAATTGGAAATGTTGTAAACGTGGCACTGAAAAACAAATCAATTTCCAAACACACCACACACACACATCCCTCACCCACTTGCCCCATGATCCATTTTTGGTGCAGCATATTGCTTGTGGAGCGGTGCTGTGCTGTGCGGGCAGCATGCCCTGTGTGTTTTAATCGGAAGCGTCTCATCGCAATAATGATTAACAGCATGTTGTTGTTGTTGATTTTTGTGTTTTGCTCTCGAGGTTATGGGCTAGGGGAATCAATTGGCTGACTTTATTACTTGGTGCTGCTGGTTGACTGACTGGAGTATCTGGAGTACAAAAACAAGAATTGGGGAAGTAGAGATCGAAGTTTTTTTGTTTTTGTTGCTCTTGTATTCAATTTTTGCTCTTGCTTGTCACGGGTCGCTGAGGTGGGAACAAATATTAAATCATGCATGCACACTACCCGCTTGAGGGGTATGTGGCTGTGTAATAGGGAAACCCCAACCCATAAAAGCATGGTAAAAACAATAACAAAACCGAAGAGTGGCATGCCTTGTGGGGGGAAACTGAAAGCGAAAATAAAATCAACAACAATGAGTGACAACAACTGCAATAAAAACATGAGATACATTTTTCGGTTATTGAGGAAATATTAAGCTAAATCATTTCCAAATGATTTCGAAATTCTGTGGATATTGATTTATGTTTGGTTGGGGAAAGGGAAGAGGTGTTCACGCTTCACTAGAAACAGAAACACAATTATAGAAGTTCCCTGATGGCATAATTTTATATTTAAAACAGATGGAAACAGAAGGGTTCTCTCTCTTTAGAAGGGCTGATCAAGGTATCCGCTCTATAGAAGACATGAAAATATTTTTCTCAGAGTTGAAGATAGTATTTTCTCTATATACAAAAAAAAAAATAATTCGTATATTATATGAACAGTCAAAGTCCAGATTTCTGCTTTTTATGAATGCTATTCATAAAACTTAAAATTCTGTTCTCTTATCAGAAAGATAAAGAGAGAGAGAATGTAAAAGACAACTTTAGAGTGCGCGTTTGGTGTATGGTGCAGAAACTCTTTGTCCTTTTGATTTTGTATTGTTCATCTTCTTTGTTATGTCTTTTTTTGTTTCTTCTTATTTATTTACTTTTATGTCCTTGTTTTACGTCATTCGAACAATCATATACAAAGTTAAAAATTCGGTTGCGCTTGCTCAACACTTTTTTTATATATGTTTTATTTGGCATTTATATCGAAATAATTTGGAAAACACATATGCGAATTGTACAACACCAACCAGTGTCTGAAATATAGATAAAGTATATAATGGAATGCAAAACTAATCACACTCGAGTGAGTGAAGAGACGTCGGTTGTTAGCAAGAGAAACAATCGTCAGACTAACGGTTACGAAACTAACAACTACCAAGGAGGCCGATGCGGAGGACGATACAAAAAAGCGTGAAAATAAATTCAAATTTGAAAAGCGAAGACACCCACCAGTATGTGTGGTTGTGTCCAGTATGACAGTTTTGTTATACAATATAACAGAGTGTAAGTGACTGTAAATTTGAATTTAGAACAAATAAATTCAATGACCTTTATAAAGAGGAAACAATTATTTGGCAAAATATTAACTAATTTAAATGTGACTGTAAATTCGAATTTATAACAAATTAATATAATAAACTATATAAAGAGAAAACATTTATATGTTAAAATTTAAACTAATTTAAACATTTACTTCACAGGTAAATTCTTGGTGGTGGAGTTATTGTCGCAAGAACACTATTTTTAATCCATGTGCACGCATCATCATTGGGCTTCTTTATAATATATTAATTTGTAATTTTATATAATGTTTGCTATGTTTTTATGTAATTTTGTATAATTTTATTTAAAATATTATTTTTATTTTACTGTAATGTAAATATGTTTTGTGTTGTTAATGCGTTTTATTACTTGTATGTTTTCTATTTTTTTTAAATATGTGGAAATTATTTATGTTTTTATATAAGTACAAAAATGTGTATGTATATTTATATATTGCTTGTATGTTTATGTATTATAGTGACTTTCATTGTATATGTTACGCTTTCATTGCATATCACTATTTAAACTTTAGTAATTTAGAATATAAAAAAGCCTATGTAAAATTCGTTTCGGTCCACTGTGCGAAAATTCGACCTAATGCACCCCTAGACTATGTACCATTGGATAGGCCATGGAAAGAGCTTCTAGACCCAGTTTTTATTTTGTTTCCAAATATGTTAGAATTTTAGTTATTTCCAATATAAGAAAACCCCTATGAAATTCGTTTCAGCCCACTGTGCGAAAATTCGACCTAATGCACCCCTAGACTATGTACCATTGGATAGGCCATGGAAAGAGCTTCTAGACCCAGTTTTTATTTTGTTTCCAAATATGTTAGAATTTTAGTTATTTCCAATATAAGAAAACCCCTATGAAATTCGTTTCAGCCCACTGTGCGAAAATTCGACCTAATGCACCCCTAGACTATGTACCATTGGATAGGCCATGGAAAGAGCTTCTAGACCCAGTTTTTACTTTGTTTCCAAATATGTTAGAATTTTAATTATTTTGAATATTCAAAAACCTATACGAAATTCGTTTCAGCCCACTGTGCGAAAATTCGACCTAATGCACCCCTAGACTATGTACCATTGGATAGGCCATGGAAAGAGCTTCTAGACCCAGTTTTTATTTTGTTTCCAAATATGTTAGAATTTTAGTTATTTCCAATATAAGAAAACCCCTATGAAATTCGTTTCAGCCCACTGTGCGAAAATTCGACCTAATGCACCCCTAGACTATGTACCATTGGATAGGCCATGGAAAGAGCTTCTAGACCCAGTTTTTATTTTGTTTCCAAATATGTTAGAATTTTAGTTATTTCCAATATAAGAAAACCCCTATGAAATTCGTTTCAGCCCACTGTGCGAAAATTCGACCTAATGCACCCCTAGACTATGTACCATTGGATAGGCCATGGAAAGAGCTTCTAGACCCAGTTTTTACTTTGTTTCCAAATATGTTAGAATTTTAATTATTTTGAATATTCAAAAACCTATACGAAATTCGTTTCAGCCCACTGTGCGAAAATTCGACCTAATGCACCCCTAGACTATGTACCATTGGATAGGCCATGGAAAGAGCTTCTAGACCCAGTTTTTATTTTGTTTCCAAATATGTTAGAATTTTAGTTATTTCCAATATAAGAAAACCCCTATGAAATTCGTTTCAGCCCACTGTGCGAAAATTCGACCTAATGCACCCCTAGACTATGTACCATTGGATAGGCCATGGAAAGAGCTTCTAGACCCAGTTTTTATTTTGTTTCCAAATATGTTAGAATTTTAATTATTTTGAATATTCAAAAACCTATACGAAATCCGTTTCAGCCCACTGTGCGAAAATTCGACCTAATGCTCCCCTAGACTATGTACCATTGGATAGGCCATGGAAAGAGCTTCTAGACCCAGTTTTTATTTTGTTTCCAAATATGTTAGAATTTTAATTATTTTGAATATTCAAAAACCTATACGAAATTCGTTTCAGCCCACTGTGCGAAAATTCGACCTAATGCACCCCTAGACTATGTACCATTGGATAGGCCATGGAAAGAGCTTCTAGACCCAGTTTTTATTTTGTTTCCAAATATGTTAGAATTTTAGTTATTTCCAATATAAGAAAACCCCTATGAAATTCGTTTCAGCCCACTGTGCGAAAATTCGACCTAATGCACCCCTAGACTATGTACCATTGGATAGGCCATGGAAAGAGCTTCTAGACCCAGTTTTTATTTTGTTTCCAAATATGTTAGAATTTTTTATTTTTATTCAGCCCACCGAAAATATAATGAAAACCATTGGATAGGCCATATGAAATTCGTTATTTCAGCCCACTGTGCAGAAAATTCGACCTAATGCACCCCTAGACTATGTACCATTGGATAGGCCATGGAAAGAGCTTCTAGACCCAGTTTTTATTTTGTTTCCAAATATGTTAGAATTTTAGTTATTTCCAATATAAGAAAACCCCTATGAAATTCGTTTCAGCCCACTGTGCGAAAATTCGACCTAATGCACCCCTAGACTATGTACCATTGGATAGGCCATGGAAAGAGCTTCTAGACCCAGTTTTTATTTTGTTTCCAAATATGTTAGAATTTTATTTATTTTGAATATAAAAAACCTATGAAATTCGTTTCAGCCCACTGTGCGAAAATTCGACCTAATGCACCCCTAGACTATGTACCATTGGATAGGCCATGGAAAGAGCTTCTAGACCCAGTTTTTATTTTGTTTCCAAATATGTTAGAATTTTAGTTATTTCCAATATAAGAAAACCCCTATGAAATTCGTTTCAGCCCACTGTGCGAAAATTCGACCTAATGCACCCCTAGACTATGTACCATTGGATAGGCCATGGAAAGAGCTTCTAGACCCAGTTTTTATTTTGTTTCCAAATATGTTAGAATTTTAGTTATTTCCAATATAAGAAAACCCCTATGAAATTCGTTTCAGCCCACTGTGCGAAAATTGGACCTAATGCACCCCTAGACTATGTACCATTGGATAGGCCATGGAAAGAGCTTCTAGACCCAGTTTTTACTTTGTTTCCAAATATGTTAGAATTTTAATTATTTTGAATATTCAAAAACCTATACGAAATTCGTTTCAGCCCACTGTGCGAAAATTCGACCTAATGCACCCCTAGACTATGTACCATTGGATAGGCCATGCTGTGCAAAAATTCGACCTAATGAAAGAGCTTCTAGACCCAGTTTTTATTTTGTTTCCAAATATGTTAGAATTTTAGTTATTTCCAATATAAGAAAAGACCCAGTTTTAATTTTGGTTCCAAGTATGTTGGAACTTTAGTTATTTCCAATATAAGAAAACCTTATATGAAATTCGTTTCAGCCCACTGTGCGAAAATTCGACCTAATGCACCCCTAGACTATGTACCATTGGATAGGCCATGGAAAGAGCTTCTAGACCCAGTTTTTATTTTGTTTCCAAATATGTGACGAATTTCGTATAGGTTTTTGAATATTCAAAATAATTAAAATTCTAACATATTTGGAAACAAAATAAAAACTGGGTCTAGAAGCTCTTTCCATGGCCTATCCAATGGTACATAGTCTAGGGGTGCATTAGGTGAATTTTCGCACAGTGGGCTGAAACGAATTTCATAGGGGTTTTCTTATATTGGAAATAACTAAAATTCTAACATATT
>NW_026876765.1:0-20678 GCF_032173495.1 Musca vetustissima
AAAGAATTTTTATAGACCCCTAGAACACCTTAAGGCGTGGATTTTTTAAAGAATTTTTATAGACCCCTAGAACACCTTAAGGCGTGGATTTTTTAAAGAATTTTTATAGACCCCTAGAACACCTTAAGGCGTGGATTTTTTAAAGAATTTTTATAGACCCCTAGAACACCTTAAGGCGTGGATTTTTTAAAGAATTTTTATAGACCCCTAGAACACCTTAAGGCGTGGATTTTTTAAAGAATTTTTATAGACCCCTAGAACACCTTAAGGCGTGGATTTTTTAAAGAATTTTTATAGACCCCTAGAACACCTTAAGGCGTGGATTTTTTAAAGAATTTTTATAGACCCTTAAGGCGTGGATTTTTTAAAGAATTTTTATACACCTTAAGGCGTGGATTTTTTAAAGAATTTTTATAGACCCCTAGAACACCTTAAGGCGTGGATTTTTTAAAGAATTTTTATAGACCCCTAGAACACCTTAAGGCGTGGATTTTTTAAAGAATTTTTATAGACCTCCAACAGGCCTTGAAGCGTGGATTTTTTAAAGAATTTTTATAGACCCCTAGAACACTTTAAGGCGTGGATTTTTTAAAGAATTTTTATAGACCCCTAGAACACCTTAAGGCTTAAGGCGTGGATTTTTTAAAGAATTTTTATAGACCCCTAGAACACCTTAAGGCGTGGATTTTTTAAAGAATTTTTATAGACCCCTAGAACACCTTAAGGCGTGGATTTTTTAAAGAATTTTTATAGACCCCTAGAACACCTTAAGGCGTGGATTTTTTAAAGAATTTTTATAGACCCCTAGAACACCTTAAGGTGTGGATTTTTTAAAGAATTTTTATAGCCCTCCAGAACACCCTAAGGCGTGGATTTTTTAAAGAATTTTTATAGCCCTCCTAAAGGCCTTAAGGCGTGGATTTTTTAAAGAATTTTTATAGCCCTCCTAAAGGCCTTAAGGCGTGGATTTTTTAAAGAATTTTTATAGCCCTCCTAAAGGCCTTAAGGCGTGGATTTTTTAAAGAATTTTTATAGCCCTCCTAAAGGCCTTAAGGCGTGGATTTTTTAAAGAATTTTTATAGACCCCTAGAACACCTTAAGGCGTGGATTTTTTAAAGAATTTTTATAGACCCCTAGAACACCTTAAGGCGTGGATTTTTTAAAGAATTTTTATAGACCCCTAGAACACCTTAAGGCGTGGATTTTTTAAAGAATTTTTATAGACCCCTAGAACACCTTAAGGCGTGGATTTTTTAAAGAATTTTTATAGACCTCCAGAACACCCTAAGGCGTGGATTTTTTAAAGAATTTTTATAGCCCTCCTAAAGGCCTTAAGGCGTGGATTTTTTAAAGAATTTTTATAGCCCTCCTAAAGGCCTTAAGGCGTGGATTTTTTAAAGAATTTTTATAGCCCTCCTAAAGGCCTTAAGGCGTGGATTTTTTAAAGAATTTTTATAGCCCTCCTAAAGGCCTTAAGGCGTGGATTTTTTAAAGAATTTTTATAGCCCTCCTAAAGGCCTTAAGGCGTGGATTTTTTAAAGAATTTTTATAGCCCTCCTAAAGGCCTTAAGGCGTGGATTTTTTAAAGAATTTTTATAGCCCTCCTAAAGGCCTTAAGGCGTGGATTTTTTAAAGAATTTTTATAGCCCTCCTAAAGGCCTTAAGGCGTGGATTTTTTAAAGAATTTTTATAGCCCTCCTAAAGGCCTTAAGGCGTGGATTTTTTAAAGAATTTTTATAGCCCTCCTAAAGGCCTTAAGGCGTGGATTTTTTAAAGAATTTTTATAGCCCTCCTAAAGGCCTTAAGGCGTGGATTTTTTAAAGAATTTTTATAGCCCTCCTAAAGGCCTTAAGGCGTGGATTTTTTAAAGAATTTTTATAGCCCTCCTAAAGGCCTTAAGGCGTGGATTTTTTAAAGAATTTTTATAGCCCTCCTAAAGGCCTTAAGGCGTGGATTTTTTAAAGAATTTTTATAGCCCTCCTAAAGGCCTTAAGGCGTGGATTTTTTAAAGAATTTTTATAGCCCTCCTAAAGGCCTTAAGGCGTGGATTTTTTAAAGAATTTTTATAGCCCTCCTAAAGGCCTTAAGGCGTGGATTTTTTAAAGAATTTTTATAGCCCTCCTAAAGGTCTTAAGGCGTGGATTTTTTAAAGAATTTTTATAGCCCTCCTAAAGGCCTTAAGGCGTGGATTTTTTAAAGAATTTTTATAGCCCTCCTAAAGGCCTTAAGGCGTGGATTTTTTAAAGAATTTTTATAGCCCTCCTAAAGGCCTTAAGGCGTGGATTTTTTAAAGAATTTTTATAGCCCTCCTAAAGGCCTTAAGGCGTGGATTTTTTAAAGAATTTTTATAGCCCTCCTAAAGGCCTTAAGGCGTGGATTTTTTAAAGAATTTTTATAGCCCTCCTAAAGGTCTTAAGGCGTGGATTTTTTAAAGAATTTTTATAGCCCTCCTAAAGGCCTTAAGGCGTGGATTTTTTAAAGAATTTTTATAGCCCTCCTAAAGGCCTTAAGGCGTGGATTTTTTAAAGAATTTTTATAGCCCTCCTAAAGGCCTTAAGGCGTGGATTTTTTAAAGAATTTTTATAGCCCTCCTAAAGGCCTTAAGGCGTGGATTTTTTAAAGAATTTTTATAGCCCTCCTAAAGGCCTTAAGGCGTGGATTTTTTAAAGAATTTTTATAGCCCTCCTAAAGGTCTTAAGGCGTGGATTTTTTAAAGAATTTTTATAGCCCTCCTAAAGGCCTTAAGGCGTGGATTTTTTAAAGAATTTTTATAGCCCTCCTAAAGGCCTTAAGGCGTGGATTTTTTAAAGAATTTTTATAGCCCTCCTAAAGGCCTTAAGGCGTGGATTTTTTAAAGAATTTTTATAGCCCTCCTAAAGGCCTTAAGGCGTGGATTTTTTAAAGAATTTTTATAGCCCTCCTAAAGGCCTTAAGGAATTTTTCAGAGATCTTTAAGGCTCTAAGGCGTTAATTTTTTAAGGCGTGGATTTTTTAAAGGAATTTTTCAGAGATCCTTTAAGGCTCTAAGGCGTGGATTTTTTAAAGGAATTTTTCAGAGATCCTTTAAGGCTCTAATAATAATCTCTCCTTCTCTCTCTTTATCTTTATTATAACATTGCTATTGTTTTGACATATGAGTGGCAATTTATTGCCCTTGTTAGCTGTACTACACTTGTTATTGTCAGAGTTTAACAATTAACAGGTTGATATGTGGTGGTGTTTTTGTTGTTGTTGTTGTTGCTGCTTTTACTGATGTTGTTATTGTTCAACATTATTAAAATTTCATTGGTTGACAAATTGAACAAACTAGAGAATAACCACATGCAAACTATGTGTTGTTGATATGGAATGGGTATTAGGGTGTCTCGAAAAAAAATTAAAGAACAATATCAATTCAAAAATTTAAGAACGTAGTGAAATCCAAAATATATTTTTTTAATTAAAAAAAATATAGCCATTGTCCTCGAGACTCCCTTATATACACATATAAATTCCTTCTCTTTAACCTATAATAAACGTTACAGATGACAGATGGAATTGTAGCAGCAGCAGCAACAGTATGGCAATGACGAGGACTACAACAACAGCAACAACAACATGCCAAGGCATTGCCAACTGTCACAAGTGTTGTGTAGAACCATATTTAATGGCCAAAGTTGCAATACTTCACATAAACCATTCTCCGAACTCGCACACACACACACACACTCAAACCCGCAAAACAAATAAATATATTTCTGCTTAAATAGGTATAAATATGTGTATGTATTTATGTGTGTGTGTGATTGAGTGGATGTGTGGGTATTTGTCTACTTTATCAAATGGACACTTGAACATGTACATTTATTTTGTTGGATATATGAATGAAGCCATGGGTTTTCCGAACAAGCGAACCGCACACACATACACACATAATCAGTGGCTACTGGCTAGTAAATACAAAAGGACATAGCCACAAGCAGGGACACAAATCCACGCCTTAAGGCCTTCTAAGAATCTATAAAAATGTTGGAGGTCTATAAAAATTCTTTAAAAAATCCACGCCTAAAGGCCTGTTGGAGGTCTATAAAAATTCTTTAAAAAATCCACGCCTAAAGGCCTGTTGGAGGTCTATAAAAATTCTTTAAAAAATCCACGCCTAAAGGCCTGTTGGAGGTCTATAAAAATTCTTTAAAAAATCCACGCCTTAAGGCCTTGAACAGGTCTATAAAAATTCTTTAAAAAATCCACGCCTTAAGGCCTTGAACAGGTCTATAAAAATTCTTTAAAAAATCCACGCCTTAAGGCCTTGAACAGGTCTATAAAAATTCTTTAAAAAATCCACGCCTAAAGGCCTGTTGGAGGTCTATAAAAATTCTTTAAAAAATCCACGCCTAAAGGCCTGTTGGAGGTCTATAAAAATTCTTTAAAAAATCCACGCCTTAAGGCCTTGAACAGGTCTATAAAAATTCTTTAAAAAATCCACGCCTTAAGGCCTTGAACAGGTCTATAAAAATTCTTTAAAAAATCCACGCCTTAAGGCCTTGAACAGGTCTATAAAAATTCTTTAAAAAATCCACGCCTAAAGGCCTGTTGGAGGTCTATAAAAATTCTTTAAAAAATCCACGCCTAAAGGCCTGTTGGAGGTCTATAAAAATTCTTTAAAAAATCCACGCCTTAAGGCCTTGAACAGGTCTATAAAAATTCTTTAAAAAATCCACGCCTAAAGGCCTGTTGGAGGTCTATAAAAATTCTTTAAAAAATCCACGCCTTAAGGCCTTGAACAGGTCTATAAAAATTCTTTAAAAAATCCAAGCCTTAAGGCCTTCGAATGGTCTATAAAAATTCTTAAAAAAATCCACGCCTTAAGGCCTTCTAAGAATCTATAAAAATTCTTTACAAAATTCACGCCTTAAGGCCTTAAAGAGGGCTATAAAAATTCTTTAAAAAATCCACGCCTTAAGGCCTTCAGGAGGCCATTAAAAAATCTTTAAAAAAATCCGCGCCTTAAGGCCTTCAGGAGGCCATTAAAAAATCTTAAAAAAATCCACGCCTTAAGGCCTTCAGGAGGCCATTAAAAAATCTTTAAAAAATCTACGCCTTAAGGCCTTAAAGAGGGCTATAAAAATTCTTTAAAAAATCCACGCCTTAAGGCCTTCGGAGGCCATTAAAAAATCTTTAAAAAATCCGCGCCTTAAGGCCTTCGGAGGCCATTAAAAAATCTTTAAAAAATCCGCGCCTTAAGGTCTTCAGGAGGCCATTAAAAAATCTTTAAAAAATCCACGCCTTAAGGCCTTCAGGAGGCCATTAAAAAATCTTTAAAAAATCCACGCCTTAAGGCCTTCTGGAGGCCATTAAAAATTCTATAAAAAATCCACGCCTTAAGGCCTTTGAATGGCTCTGAAAAATTCTTTAAAAAATCCACGCCTTAAGGCCTTTGAATGGCTCTGAAAAATTCTTTAAAAAATCCACGCCTTAAGGCCTTTGAATGGCTCTGAAAAATTCTTTAAAAAATCCACGCCTTAAGGCCTTTGAATGGCTCTGAAAAATTCTTTAAAAAATCCACGCCTTAAGGCCTTTGAATGGCTCTGAAAAATTCTTTAAAAAATCCACGCCTTAAGGCCTTTGAATGGCTCTGAAAAATTCTTTAAAAAATCCACGCCTTAAGGCCTTTGAATGGCTCTGAAAAATTCTTTAAAAAATCCACGCCTTAAGGCTCTGAAAAATTCTTTAAAAAATCCACGCCTTAAGGCCTTTGAATGGCTCTGAAAAATTCTTTAAAAAATCCACGCCTTAAGGCCTTTGAATGGCTCTGAAAAATTCTTTAAAAAATCCACGCCTTAAGGCCTTTGAATGGCTCTGAAAAATTCTTTAAAAAATCCACGCCTTAAGGCCTTGAGGAGGTCTATAAAAATTCTTAAAAAATCCACGTTTTAAGGCCTGTTAGAGGTCTATAAGAACGCTTTAAAAAATCCACGCCTTAAAGCCTTGAGGAGGTCTATAAAAATTCTGTAAAAAATCCAAGCCTTAAGGGCTTGAGGTTGTCTAAAAAAATTCTTTAAAAAATCGACGCCTTAAGGCCAAGGAGAGGTCTATAAGAATTTTTTAAAAAATCCACGCCTTAAGGCCTTAGGATGTCTATAAAAATTCTTTAAAAAATCCACGCCTTAAGGCCTTCGATTGGTCTATAAAAATTCTTTAAAAAATCCACGCCTTAAGGCTTTCGATTGGTCTATAAAAATTCTTTAAAAAATCCACGCCTTAAGTCCCTTGAGAGGTCAATAAAAATTCTTAAAAAAATCCACGCCTTAAGGCCTTGAGAAGGGGTATAAAAATTCTTTAAAAAATCCACGCCTTAAGGCCTTGAGAAGGGGTATAAAAATTCTTTAAAAAATCCACGCCTTAAGGCCTTGAGAAGGGGTATAAAAATTCTTTAAAAAATCCACGCCTTAAGGCCTTGAGGAGGTCTTTAAAAATTCTTTAAAAAATCCACGCCTTAAGGCCTTCTAATGGTCTATAAAATTTCTTTAAAAAATCCTCGCTTTAAAGCCTTGAAAAGGTATATAAAATATTTTAAAATCCACGCCTTAAGGCCTTCGAATGGTCTATAAAAATTCTTTAAAATATCGTTAAGGCCCTGCTGCAATTTTTTGCTATTAAATGTTACTTTCGAGAATCCTCCTCCACTAAGCCAGGCACTCATGTGTGAGCCCCACAACAACAACATCGACAACAACAAAATAAAATGTAGACAACTGCAATTAGTTGCAATGGTTGTTGTGTGCGACCACAGATGTCAGAAACTTTCAGCAAACTACAGACAAACATGCATCCTGACTACACATCGACCCACCCCGGCAACAGAAACCCAGCCTGGCTGTGCATTAATAACCACCTCTATCGTTTTTCCTGCAACACCAACAAACAAAGTAATTACGCAAATTATTTGTTTTTTTTTTACTTTTTTAAGTGATTTGTCAGGAGGCAGGCAGGTCTTACCACCCGCCTCCCAACCTCCCATGGTTCGTAAGGTACAAGGTTTCCTATTACATAAATTCTTATATTTACACAAAAAAACATGTAACCGCAAAACTTTTTTTATCACAACACAAATGATGACGATGTTGTTGTTGTTGTTGTTGCTATTATTTTATGTTGTTGTTGTTATTTTCTTGAACTTACCGGCACCAGAAATCTTCGTACTTCCGCCAAGGCATACGCTATGCGAGCATGGGCTTCCGCCGGTGCAGCAAATGTTGAAATTTCCACATGTAAATCTTCGAAGAGGTGTGCATAACGACTGTCACCGCTGCCGCGCAGCTCTTCCTCCTTTTTACGATCGCGCATCGAACCGCGACCGAGCACCGCCATTTTACACATGGTCTCTTCCTGTAAACGTTTCATGGAGTTTCCTTTGGGCCCGAGCAATTTGCCAACGAAATTGAACTGTCAAAGAGAGCAAGAGCGGAGGAAAATAAATTGATGGAGATAAGACGAAGAAGAAGAAGATGTTGTGTTAATGTGAAATAAATATGATACAAAAAAAAAAAAACGAAAACAAAATGTGTAATAGATAAGGACACAAGGGCATGGAAGGACTTTCATTCGAATTCAATGGGGGGCTAGAAAATTGGAAAAAAATAAATAAAATTAAAATACAAATTTAGGCCTTTCTGAGGTCTATAAAATTTCTTTAACAAATCCACGCCTTAAGTCCTGTTGGAGGTCTATAAAATTTCTTAAAAAAATCCACGCCTTAAGTCCTGTTGGAGGTCTATAAAATTTCTTAAAAAAATCCACGCCTTAAGTCCTGTTGGAGGTCTATAAAATTTCTTAAAAAAATCCACGCCTTAAGTCCTGTTGGAGGTCTATAAAATTTCTTAAAAAAATCCACGCCTTAAGTCCTGTTGGAGGTCTATAAAATTTCTTTAAAAAATCCAAGCCTTAAGGCCTTTTAAGAATCTATAAAAATTCTTTAAAAAATCCACGCCTTATGGCCTTCTAAGAATCTGTAAAAATTCTTTAAAAAATCCACGCCTTATGGCCTTCTAAGAATCTGTAAAAATTCTTTAAAAAATCCACGCCTTAAGGCCATGAAGAGGTCTATAAAATTTCTTTAAAAAATCCACGCCTTAAGGCCATGAAGAGGTCTATGAAATTTCTTTAAAAAATCCACGCCTTAAGGCCATGAAGAGGTCTATAAAAATTCTTTAAAAAATCCACGCCTTAAGGCCTTCTAAGAATCTATAAAAATTCTTTAAATAATCCACGCCTTAAGGCCATGAAGAGGTCTATAAAAATTCTTTAAAAAATCCACGCCTTAAGGCCTTCTAAGAATCTATAAAAATTCTTTAAATAATCCACGCCTTAAGGCCATGAAGAGGTCTATAAAAATTCTTTAAAAAATCCACGCCTTAAGGGTTTGAAGTGGTCTAAAAAATTCTTTAAAATATTTACGCCTTAAGGCCTTCTAAGAATCTATAAAATTTCTTTAAAAATCCACGCCTTAAGGTGTGCTAAGGGTCTATAAAATTTCTTTAAAAAATCCACGCCTTAAGGTGTGCTAAGGGTCTATAAAATTTCTTTAAAAAATCCACGCCTTAAGGTGTGCTAAGGGTCTATAAAATTTCTTTAAAAAATCCACGCCTTAAGGTGTGCTAAGGGTCTATAAAATTTCTTTAAAAAATCCACGCCTTAAGGTGTGCTAAGGGTCTATAAAATTTCTTTAAAAAATCCACGCCTTAAGGTGTGCTAAGGGTCTATAAAATTTCTTTAAAAAATCCACGCCTTAAGGTGTGCTAAGGGTCTATAAAATTTCTTTAAAAAATCCACGCCTTAAGGTGTGCTAAGGGTCTATAAAATTTCTTTAAAAAATCCACGCCTTAAGGTGTGCTAAGGGTCTATAAAATTTCTTTAAAAAATCCACGCCTTAAGGTGTGCTAAGGGTCTATAAAATTTCTTTAAAAAATCCACGCCTTAAGGCCTGTTGGAGGTCTATAAAATTTCTTTAAAAAATCCACGCCTTAAGGCCTGTTGGAGGTCTATAAAATTTCTTTAAAAAATCCACGCCTTAAGGCCTGTTGGAGGTCTATAAAATTTCTTTAAAAAATCCACGCCTTAAGGCCTTGAACAGATCTATAAAATTTCTTTAAAAAATCCGGGACTTAAGGCCTTTTGGAGGTCTATAAAATTTATTTTAAAACTCCACGCCTTAAGATGTTTTGGAATCTATAAAAAGTCTTTAAAAATCCATGCCGTAAGACCTTCGAAGTCCATTTTACTTACCTTTGGATGATCCCTAACGGGCACTGCCACTTTAACGGCCACCTTTACCGGTCGATCTCGCGTTATGTCCAACATTTTTGTTTTTTCTGCAATGACAAAAAAGAAAAAAAATCAAAGAAAAATTAGAGACAATATTTATAAATTTTTGTCTTAGAACTTATAGTGCATTATATCTTCTTGGTCCTTTAGAAATGAAAGTGAATTATTTCTCCCCCATCCTCACCTAGAAAAAAAAACAGATAATTTTCTTCTCACGATTTGTTATTTATGTCACCTCATTTCATTTGTCATTAATAATGATTTTTTTCTTTTACTCTCTACTCCTCCATTACAATGGAGAAGATATCATTTTCATCATCATCTGTAGACTCCCCGCCCCCTTTCTCTTTTGGAAACAATTTAATTTTTATTAATAGCTAAAGGAAGAAGATATTTGGAATCCACTTCGTTCATCTGTGATGTTGTGTGACAACACACACCTTGAGAAATGAACATGATTTGGCAAAACAATAAAACATGTAAGGGAACTCAGAAAAGGGAGAGATGTTGGCAGGGAGAGAGGGAGGGTGTTAGTGATTGCTGGGTCTCATTATAAATAGAGTGTCAAAAAAAAAACTACAAAGAAAACACAATAAAAAATGGCACAACATTCTTATTATGATTATTTCTATAATGTGTGTATGGCAGTGTGGGCGTGTATGTGTGTGTTTTTGTGTCTAAGCTCCCTGTATTAGTGGCTGGATGTAGGGGAATAATCACTAGATTATGCTTAGCTAAGTGCTGCGCCCTATATCCACATCAGGCAAAACCCCGCACGCGTGCTCTCTCGCGAAAGTAAATAACAGCATACTCTCATGCACATTCAATCGAAACAACTGTGAAAACCCATTGATACACACACGCACACAACGACAATGCAACGCAAATTTGTTATTCTCTGCCCGAGCCTGCTCTATATCAGCAACAAGACACACTACTAAACCACACTTAAGAGGGCGAGAGAGAGACGACACCTCTCTCTCCCCTAAGTAGAAGTAGTTGTTTCAAACAACTACTTTAAGTGTTGTCTTGTGGTCGTCGCCGTCGTCGTCGTCTTCGTGTAAATAGGTGTTGATGGGTGTCGTTGTCGGCTATAGTGGTCGTGGTGTTGTTGCTGTCGTATGCATAATTTCATTATAATTATCGTTTGTCTCTCACACGAAATGGTCAGGGGAGAGCGGTGGGGGGAGAGCCATATAAGTGTAAGTGTAAATAAAGTTTACACTGTGTCTTAACTTCAGCCATTTCTTTGTTTCGGGGCAATTCGACAGATGTTATCATTTCACACACACCACACACTTGAGTAGTCAAGCAGAGGAAAACACGCACAAACACACACATATACTCCCACACAGAGGCCCACACACATAGTGATGTCTGCTTATCTCAGTCTCTGTCTCGCTTAAAAGACTTTTTTTTCGCAATAAGTGATATATGGGACATCTGTAGACACAAAAATGGATGGGTGAATGGATAAATGACATGGCAGGCAGGCAGGCCGACAGATAGACAAACAGACAGAAAAACAGAAAGACACACACACACAAAGAGACAATCACAACGAAATTCACACTAACTTAGAGGCCTGCAAACTTTTTTTTGGCTAAATGACAAAGTTTTTGTTGTTGTTTTTTTTGTGCTGCTCAGCCAGATTGTGAAGGGAGATGGGGAGAGAGGATGCCAAAAGTTTTTTGCCAAATGTTTGTTGATGAAATAAATCAAAGTTTTGTTTGGTCTTTTGTTGTAGCTGTCTTAGCGGCTGTTTTTGTTCTTCCGAAGGGGAGACAAAGAGGGATCTCCCTCACTTCCCTCGTTCTCTACGCATTGTCTGCCGTGATATGTCCTTAATAAAGTTGTTTAACTATATTGTTGTTGTGGTTTATTTTTATATATCTTTTGTTAAAATACAAATCGAATTACACCAGACATTCACAGCCGATTGACAAAAAGTTTGAAGTGTGCTATCAAATTAATGCGCATAATTTAGAGTCAATTATTTTTAGCAGGAAAATAAAGAAAGTTCTACTAAAGAAGATTTTTTGGGAGGAAAATAAAGCCACAGGAATGAAAGCCACAGGAAACAAGTGGTTAGAAGGTCTTAAGGTGGTCTATAAAATTTCTTTTAAAAATCCACGCCTTAAGGCCTTTAAGAGGTCTATAAAAATCTTTTTAAAAAAATAAAAATTATTTAAGAAATCCACGCCTTAAGGTGTTCTAGAGGTCTATACATATTCTTTAAAAAAATCCACGCCTTAAGGTGTTCCAGAGGTCTATAAAAATCCGTTAAAAATCCACGCCTTAGGGTGTTCTAGAGGTGTATAAAAATCCTTTTAAAAACCACGCCTTAAGGTGTTCCAGAGGTCTATAAAAATTCTTTAAAAAAATCCACGCCTTAAGGCCTTTAAGAGGTTTATAAAAATCCTTTTAAAAATCCACGCCTTAGGGTGTTCTAGAGGTCTATAAAAATTCTTTAAAAAATCCACGCCTTAAGGGGTTCTAATGGTCTATAAAAATTCTTTAAAAAATCCACGCCTCAAGGCCTGTTGGAGGTCTATAAAAATTCTTTAAAAAATCCACGCCTCAAGGCCTGTTGGAGGTCTATAAAAATTCTTTAAAAAATCCACGCCTCAAGGCCTGTTGGAGGTCTATAAAAATTCTTTAAAAAATCCACGCCTCATGGCCTGTTGGAGGTCTATAAAAAATCTTTAAAAAATCCACGCCTCAAGGCCTGTTGGAGGTCTATAAAAATTCTTTAAAAAATCCACGCCTCAAGGCCTGTTGGAGGTCTATAAAAATTCTTTAAAAAATCCACGCCTCAAGGCCTGTTGGAGGTCTATAAAAATTCTTTAAAAAATCCACGCCTCAAGGCCTGTTGGAGGTCTATAAAAATTCTTTAAAAAATCCACGCCTTAAGGTGTTCTAGAGGTCTATAAAAATTCTTTAAAAAATCCACGCCTTAAGGTGTTCTAGAGGTTTATAAAAATTCTTTAAAAAATCCACGCCTTAAGGTGTTCCAGAGGTCTATAAAAATTCTTTGAAAAATCCACGCCTTAAGGTGTTCTAGAGGTCTATAAAAATTATTTAAAAAATCCACGCCTTAAGGTGTTCTAGAGGTCTATAAAAATCCGTTTAAAAATCCACGCCTTAAGGTGTTCTAGAGGTCTATAAAAATTCTTTAAAAAATCCACGCCTTAAGGTGTTCTAGAGGTCTATAAAAATCCTAGAGGTCTATAAAAATTCTTTAAAAAATCCACGCCTTAAGGTGTTCTAGAGGTCTATAAAAATCCTAGAGGTCTATAAAAATTCTTTAAAAAATCCACGCCTTAAGGCTTGTTAGAGGTCTATAAAAATTCTTTAAAAAATCCATGCCTTAAGGCCTTAAAGAGGTCTATAAAAATTCTTTAAAAAATCCACGCCTTAAGGCCTTAAAGAGGTCTATAAAAATTCTTTAAAAAATCCACGCCTTAAGGCCTTAAAGAGGTCTATAAAAATTCTTTAAAAAATCCACGCCTTAAGGCCTTAAAGAGGTCTATAAAAATTCTTTAAAAAATCCACGCCTTAAGGCCTTAAAGAGGTCTATAAAAATTCTTTAAAAAATCCACGCCTTAAGGCCTCAAAGAGGTCTATAAAAATTCTTTAAAAAATCCACGCCTTAAGGCCTTAAAGAGGTCTTTAAAAAATCCACGCCTTAAGGCCTTAAAGAGGTCTTTAAAAAATCCACGCCTTAGGGCCTTAAAGAGGTCTTTAAAAAATCCACGCCTTAAGGCCTTAAAGAGGTCTATAAAAATTCTTTGAAAAATCCACGCCTTATGGTGTTCTAGAGGTCTATAAAAATTCTTTAAAAAATCCACGCCTTAAGGCCTTCAGGAGGCCATTAAAAATTCTTTAAAAAATCCACGCCTCAAGGCCTGTTGGAGGTCTATAAAAATTCTTTAAAAAATCCACGCCTTAAGGTGTTCTAGAGGTCTATAATGGCCTATAACATTTTTTTAAAAAATCCAGGCCTTCTAATACCACTCCACCCTTTTACACATTTGTATAATTCCCATTAAAATAAATGTGTATGCGGTTGACTTCCTTGCAGCATTCCGTAAATATTTCCTGACCGGTGTTAGTAACACTTCAGTTTTTTTCACCTTCAACTTAAACTTCGACTTCCTCCGCACGAATACAAAAACGCCTACCCGGTTTTTTATTTAGCTTTTTTGTTTTTCAAAGGAAGCGCCCGAGAAGTGATATCTTCCTGCGGAAATGTCGTTGCACGTGCTGTTTGTTGTGTTGGCAACATTTGAATAGCTTCCCTAAAGGAACTAACACACTAGACCTGGGTATGGGGTTTAAAGAGGGGTGTAGTGCGAAAGAGAGCAGGGGGAAATATAAATCACAGATAATTGAAATTTATGGCAAAATTTTAAATTGAAATAACTGAAATTGGGTATGACACATCACTCCCTAGGTGGCGGAATATTTGTTGAAATTTTTTCAGCAATAATGACAGGAGGTGTCATTGTGGATTTTTAGAGGAATCATAGAAAACCGAGTTTGAGGTTGAAAAATATAAAAATCTTCTAGGGTACCTATTTATAGAAAATTTACAGAGGGAGGGTCTTCGGCTTATAGAAGTCTTACGTTCTGAACCCTCTCCTCCTCCTCTCTATTTTTCTCAATATTTTATCCCTAATTAATGATTTAGAATATCTTAGAAAAAATGTTGCCTTAATCGTCCTGTCAATGGTTCATTGTTCATTTTGACAGAAGTCATTAGCCACGTTAAATGGCCGCTTTGTCTACCCCTCAAAAAATTAATTTCATTGTTTAACTTGTTTTGCGGATTTTTGTTGTTGTTCGAATCTCTTTATCCACACTCCGATCATTAGCTGTATTATTCGCCGTTTCATTGTTTTCCATTTTGGCCAAGTGAGGCTTAACAAAATGCCATCATAAATCTTTGTTAAGATGCCATACCCCTCCACCTCCAGCTCCACCTCCTCCTCCTCCTCGTCCGCTCTCTCTCCCTCTCATCATTCCCACGATTATTATTATTGTCATTGTTATCGTCGTGGTACTTATAAATAGTTGTCATTGTTGCCTCACTTTCATTTTATGGCCATTTATTGGGTGGCCCTTTTGTTTTTGTTGTTGTCACATTTTTGTTTTTGTGCTGAATGGCGGCTGACTTGGTTGGCTCGATGGCTGGCTGTCTGGCTGACTGGATGGCTAACAACTTAACGAGTTTAAACAAATACTTCAAATGTAGTTAAGTTAATGCCTAATAATCCTGATTATGTCCTCAGCCAACACACACACCCACATACACTCACTCATTCACGAACTGGATAGCTGGCAGACCCCTTATGTGGCATCCCATTCCCCTCCGGCTATGCTCTTCAAAAAATATGAATCCTTTTCTTTTTTCGGTATTTGTATTTAAGCTTTTCATTTCATCCTCGTCCTGTCCTGACATCAGCTGCTGATAGCTGAAAATCAAACGAGGCAAAATGATGATGTTTTGTGTAAACTTAGGGCACAGTGGGGGAAAACAACAAAAAAGATATTTTTCTTTAGGCGTGGATTTTTTAAAGAATTTTTATAGAACTCCCCTTGGCCTTTAGGCGTGGATTTTTTAAAGAATTTTTGTAGACCTCTAGAACACCTTAAGGCGTGGATTTTTTAAAGAATTTTTATAGACCTCTAGAAGGCCCTTTTCTACACATCTAGAAGGTCTTAAGGCGTGGATTTTTTAAAGAATTTTTATAGACCTCTCCTTGGCCTTAAGGCGTGGATTTTTCAAAGAATTTTCATAGACCTCCAACAGGCCTTAAGGCGTGGATTTTTTAAAGAATTTTTATAGACCTCTCCTTGGCCTTAAGGCGTGGATTTTTCAAAGAATTTTCATAGACCTCCAACAGGCCTTAAGGCGTGGATTTTTTAAAGCATTTTTATAGACCTCCAACAGGCCTTAAGGCGTGGATTTTTTAAAGCATTTTTATAGACCTCCAACAGGCCTTAAGGCGTGGATTTTTTAAAAAAATTTTATAGACCTCCAACAGGCCTTAAGGCGTGGATTTTTTAAAGCATTTTTATAGACCTCCAACAGGCCTTAAGGCGTGGATTTTTTAAAGCATTTTTATAGACCTCCAACAGGCCTTAAGGCGTGGATTTTTTAAAAAAATTTTATAGACCTCCAACAGGCCTTAAGGCGTGGATTTTTTAAAGAATTTTTATAGACCTCTAGAACACCTTTGGGCGTGGATTTTTTAAAGAATTTTTATAGACCTCCAACAGGCCTTGAGGCGTGGATTTTTTAAAGAATTTTTATAGACCTCTAGAACACCTTAAGGCGTGGATTTTTTAAAGAATTTTTATAGACCTCTAGAACACCTTAAGGCGTGGATTTTTTAAAGAATTTTTATAGACCTCCAAGAGGACTTAAGGCGTGGATTTTTTAAAGAAATTTTATAGACCTCTAACAGGTCCTTAGGCGTGGATTTTTTAAAGAATTTTTGGACACCTCTAGAAGGGTTTAAGGCGTGGATTTTTTAAAGAATTTTTGGACACCTCTAGAAGGGTTTTAGGCGTGGATTTTTTAAAGAATTTTTGGACACCTCTAGAAGGGTTTTAGGCGTGGATTTTTGTTAAGAATTTTTGGACACCTCTAGAAGGGTTTTAGGCGTGGATTTTTTAAAGAATTTTTGGACACCTCTAGAAGGGTTTAAGGCGTGGATTTTTTAAAGAATTTTTGGACACCTCTAGAAGGGTTTTAGGCGTGGATTTTTGTTAAGAATTTTTGGACACCTCTAGAAGGGTTTTAGGCGTGGATTTTTTAAAGAATTTTTGGACACCTCTAGAAGGGTTTAAGGCGTGGATTTTTTAAAGAATTTTTGGACACCTCTAGAAGGGTTTTAGGCGTGGATTTTTTAAAGAATTTTTGGACACCTCTAGAAGGGTTTTAGGCGTGGATTTTTTAAAGAATTTTTGGACACCTCTAGAAGGGTTTTAGGCGTGGATTTTTGTTAAGAATTTTTGGACACCTCTAGAAGGGTTTTAGGCGTGGATTTTTTAAAGAATTTTTGGACACCTCTAGAAGGGTTTTAGGCGTGGATTTTTTAAAGAATTTTTGGACACCTCTAGAAGGGTTTTAGGCGTGGATTTTTGTTAAGAATTTTTGGACACCTCTAGAAGGGTTTTAGGCGTGGATTTTTTAAAGAATTTTTGGACACCTCTAGAAGGGTTTTAGGCGTGGATTTTTTAAAGAATTTTTGGACACCTCTAGAAGGGTTTTAGGCGTGGATTTTTTAAAGAATTTTTGGACACCTCTAGAAGGGTTTTAGGCGTGGATTTTTTAAAGAATTTTTGGACACCTCTAGAAGGGTTTTAGGCGTGGATTTTTGTTAAGAATTTTTGGACACCTCTAGAAGGGTTTTAGGCGTGGATTTTTTAAAGAATTTTTGGACACCTCTAGAAGGGTTTTAGGCGTGGATTTTTTAAAGAATTTTTGGACACCTCTAGAAGGGTTTTAGGCGTGGATTTTTTAAAGAATTTTTGGACACCTCTAGAAGGGTTTTAGGCGTGGATTTTTGTTAAGAATTTTTGGACACCTCTAGAAGGGTTTTAGGCGTGGATTTTTTAAAGAATTTTTGGACACCTCTAGAAGGGTTTTAGGCGTGGATTTTTTAAAGAATTTTTGGACACCTCTAGAAGGGTTTTAGGCGTGGATTTTTTAAAGAATTTTTGGACACCTCTAGAAGGGTTTTAGGCGTGGATTTTTTAAAGAATTTTTGGACACCTCTAGAAGGGTTTTAGGCGTGGATTTTTTAGAGAATTTTTGGACACCTCTAGAAGGGTTTTAGGCGTGGATTTTTTAAAGAATTTTTGGACACCTCTAGAAGGGTTTTAGGCGTGGATTTTTTAAAGAATTTTTGGACACCTCTAGAAGGGTTTTAGGCGTGGATTTTTTAAAGAATTTTTGGACACCTCTAGAAGGGTTTTAGGCGTGGATTTTTTAAAGAATTTTTGGACACCTCTAGAAGGGTTTTAGGCGTGGATTTTTTAAAGAATTTTTGGACACCTCTAGAAGGGTTTTAGGCGTGGATTTTTTAAAGAATTTTTGGACACCTCTAGAAGGGTTTTAGGCGTGGATTTTTTAAAGAATTTTTGGACACCTCTAGAAGGGTTTTAGGCGTGGATTTTTTAAAGAATTTTTGGACACCTCTAGAAGGGTTTTAGGCGTGGATTTTTTAAAGAATTTTTGGACACCTCTAGAAGGGTTTTAGGCGTGGATTTTTTAAAGAATTTTTGGACACCTCTAGAAGGGTTTTAGGCGTGGATTTTTTAAAGAATTTTTGGACACCTCTAGAAGGGTTTTAGGCGTGGATTTTTTAAAGAATTTTTGGACACCTCTAGAAGGGTTTTAGGCGTGGATTTTTTAAAGAATTTTTGGACACCTCTAGAAGGGTTTTAGGCGTGGATTTTTTAAAGAATTTTTGGACACCTCTAGAAGGGTTTTAGGCGTGGATTTTTTAAAGAATTTTTGGACACCTCTAGAAGGGTTTTAGGCGTGGATTTTTTAAAGAATTTTTGGACACCTCTAGAAGGGTTTTAGGCGTGGATTTTTTAAAGAATTTTTGGACACCTCTAGAAGGGTTTTAGGCGTGGATTTTTTAAAGAATTTTTGGACACCTCTAGAAGGGTTTTAGGCGTGGATTTTTTAAAGAATTTTTGGACACCTCTAGAAGGGTTTTAGGCGTGGATTTTTTAAAGAATTTTTGGACACCTCTAGAAGGGTTTTAGGCGTGGATTTTTTAAAGAATTTTTGGACACCTCTAGAAGGGTTTTAGGCGTGGATTTTTTAAAGAATTTTTGGACACCTCTAGAAGGGTTTTAGGCGTGGATTTTTTAAAGAATTTTTGGACACCTCTAGAAGGGTTTTAGGCGTGGATTTTTTAAAGAATTTTTGGACACCTCTAGAAGGGTTTTAGGCGTGGATTTTTTAAAGAATTTTTCGACACCTCTAAAAGGGTTTTAGGCGTGGATTTTTTAAAGAATTTTTGGACACCTCTAGAAGGGTTCTAGGCGTGGATTTTTTAAAGAATTTTTGGACACCTCTAGAAGGGTTCTAGGCGTGGATTTTTTAAAGAATTTTTGGACACCTCTAGAAGGGTTCTAGGCGTGGATTTTTTAAAGAATTTTTGGACACCTCTAGAAGGGTTCTAGGCGTGGATTTTTTAAAGAATTTTTGGACACCTCTAGAAGGGTTTTAGGCGTGGATTTTTAAAGAATTTTTGGACACCTCTAGAAGGGTTTTAGGCGTGGATTTTTTAAAGAATTTTTGGACACCTCTAGAAGGGTTTTAGGCGTGGATTTTTTAAAGAATTTTTATAGACCTCCAACAGGCCTTAAGGCGTGGATTTTTTAAAAAATTTTTATAGACCTCCAACAGCCCTTAAGGCGTGGATTTTTTAAAGAATTTTTGGACACCTCTAGAAGGGTTTTAGGCGTGGATTTTTTAAAAAATTTTTATAGACCTCCAACAGCCCTTAAGGCGTGGATTTTTTAAAGAATTTTTGGACACCTCTAGAAGGGTTTTAGGCGTGGATTTTTTAAAGAATTTTTGGACACCTCTAGAAGGGTTTTAGGCGTGGATTTTTTTAAAGAATTTTTGGACACCTCTAGAAGGGTTTTAGGCGTGGATTTTTTAAACAATTTTTGGACACCTCTAGAAGGGTTTTAGGCGTGGATTTTTTAAAGAATTTTTGGACACCTCTAGAAGGGTTTTAGGCGTGGATTTTTTAAAGAATTTTTGGACACCTCTAGAAGGGTTTTAGGCGTGGATTTTTTAAAGAATTTTTGGACACCTCTAGAAGGGTTTTAGGCGTGGATTTTTTAAAGAATTTTTGGACACCTCTAGAAGGGTTTTAGGCGTGGATTTTTTAAAGAATTCATTTAAGGTATTTAGACGAATCCCCCCTAACGTACTCCTCCTCTTCATGACTGGGTTAGTAGTCTTATTTACAATTGCTGGTGTCTGTGTGTGCGCACCATGCTAGGCTGCCAACATAAGGCCTTCCTTCTTATGCGTGTCTGTCTTCCGTCCTGTGTGTGTGCCGGTCTCTCTCAGTGCGTATGTGTGTGTGTGTGTGCGTTTATATTTGTATAGTTGTTTCTTTTGTTAACGGGGAACAAGAAGAATGTTAAGCTTATCTTTAAGTATTTTTATTTTCTATTTAAGTAGGCCCAACATTGTGTGTGTGTGTGAGTGGAGAACAAAACACAAAAATGGTTATTGTTTTTGTCTTCGTTGTTGTTGTTATTCAGGCATTTTATTTTCTTCTATAAGTCAAAAAGATCAGCCATCTATGATGTGGAAATCTCTAAATAAGACCCTTTAAAGAGCTAACAAGAATAGCAGCAACAACAACAACAACCACTCGTGGAAATATATTTAAATATTAAGACAGAAAAACGATGGTCGGAAGTGGGGAAGGATTGGGGGTGGGGGGTAGGAGGGGAAGAGTATCTCTATTTTACATTGTAGCCGGATTAGGGTTTATGAACACAAGTGTGTGCGACAGGATACACGGTTTATGGCTTTGTGCATATGCATGCTTACGTGAATGAACACACGAACACACACACACGAACACACACGTACACAGCATACAAGCTGTTAAATATTTAATACTATTGAACGTTTATTTCATACGAAATAAACTTTAGGCTAATGCAGGTTGAGTAGATGGTTTATGGACGGGATTTTTCCAAAAACGGTTATTACTCCCCACTCTTCGTTATTTTGGGATTATTTAAAGAAATTTTTTCTAGAACTCTTTAAGTGGATTTTTTTTAAGAATTTTTCTACACCCTTAGAAGGTCTTAAAGTGGGATTTTTATACACCCTCTAGAAGGCCTTAGAGCGTGGATTTTCTAAAGAGTTTTTGTAGACCTTTAGAAGACTTTTTTTTTAACAATTTCATAGTCCTCTTGGAGGCAATTTTCATAGAATTGGTGTGGACCTCTAGAAGGCCTTAAGGTGTAGATTAAAAAAAAAAAAAAATTGTAGACCTCCAGAAGGCCTTAAAGTGTAGATTTTTAAAATAATTTTTGGGGCTTCTAGAAGCTTTAAGGTGTATATTTTTTTTAAATAAGTTTTGTAGACCTCTTGTAGACCTCTTGTAGGTAATTTTTGTAGACCTCCTGATTGCCTTAAGGTTAGATTTTTAAGATTTGTAGACCACTTAAAAGTATTTTTTATAGAACCTTAGAAGACCTTTGGAATGCGTTAATAAGTGGATTCTTTAACAAGAGATAATTTTTATAGACCTCTGGAAGGCCTTAAATTCTGGATTTTTATACCCTTCGCCCCACTGTGGTACAGG
>NW_026876766.1:0-20306 GCF_032173495.1 Musca vetustissima
TACTGGTTTTTATATGCATAACAAAACTTCAAAAAATGCGGTTTCATTTTCATTTATTTTATTATTAAACAGCAAATACCAGAGCAATCAATGTCTTCGTAACTAGCAATCGAAGCTTCAGCACACAACGAATATTGTCGATTGGTGGTATGGCGAACTGAGATTTAATCAACCATAAAAATTGAACAACATTCTCGTATTTACGGAAGTGTCCATTGTTGATTGGGAATTGATGTTGAAATCGATGTTGGGTGTGTTTTCACTTCAGTTTTTGTGTGTTCTGCTTTATATGTTTCACTTAAAATTTGCTCTTTTTCATAAATTTCATTGGGTTGTTGCAATTTTCCTAGTGTACGTGTGGGTGTAAGGCTATTCTGTGGTAATTCAATTAAAAGCCTCAAATGTTAACAGACCCATAATTGTCTATGTAATTATTACAACAATTACATGGCAGAGAATGGGTAAAACTAATGTAAACGATACGATTTATTGCTATTTGTCTATTAAATTCACATTAACATTGTTACAAATAATGAATAGATACAAAAGGTAGATTAATATGTAGAGCAGCAGTACAATGTCTTTAATACAATGGTAATGTTTTGTAAAGCAGCAGATTGAATAGACCGATTATCGATCTATTGTGTGTGCGGGAAAATTGTTTAATTTACCGTAATGAACCGGGAAGTAATTTATGTTAGAAATTTACTTATAAATATATACAGGCCTATCCATTTCGTGGTTTCAAAAGTATGGGATTGAAATTCAACTTCCGGCAAACTAACTTCTTAAACCAATTATTATTCCTTTCCGTTGAAAGTCTGATCGCTTAACTATCTCAAAACGCATACAAAATTGTCAAAACCTACTATAAAAATTGTGATTTTGCGACAGCCACATTTCGTGCTTTAAGAGGAGATTATGGTGATACTCGCCCTACTAAGAAATCAATTGAAACCAACATACCATTCGCAACGTCGTAAATACATGCAATGAGTGCTTGACGTATATGCAATGGATGGCAAGTTTTCGAACAAAGTTTTCTTCAGTGATGAAGCTCATTTCTCACTCGGTGGTTATGTTATTTGAGGTGTTGAAAATCAAATTTGAGATGCCATTACATCTAGAAAGAGTCACTGGTCCGAAGGTGTGGTTAGACCCTACATCTTCGAATACGGCGATGATAAAGTCAGAGCGTTATGATATGCGACTTTTTAGCTGAGATACCGCACAATATGTCTCAAAACAATCAATGCTTGCAACAGTTCGCTGGAAAGCAATTTAAATGACGTTTATAATAAGCAAGTGAAAAAAGCGTTATGTTTGACCGGGCCAAGCTCAATCATACATTTTTGAAATGAAACCAGTAAGGAAAGTAGTAAAGTCGGACTGGGCCGACTATATGATACCCTTCACCACTTTGGGTATATTGTACATATGTACCCTAACAATTGCATGTCTATGTTCCAACCTATGCTAACTTTAATTTCATTCGAGCAGATTAGAGCCGCCTGCGTAACATGGGGGAAATTTATGGAAAACGATTTATAGCAAAATTGATACACGCTATTCGGTACGCCGCGTTGTTAAAAATATCTATAATTGATAAAAATATAATCTATTTTCACGAAAATTAACACACATCTCTCTAGACTTAATTCAGTACGCTATGCCAAATTTTGTGCAAATCGAAGGATATATATATATAGGAACCTTGGTGCACTATTTACATAAAATCGGACAAAAATATATATGGGAGATATGTCGAAATCTAAGCCGATTTTCCTGAAACCCACCACTCATCATTCTAGACTCAATTTAGAACGCTAAGCCAAATTTTGTGCAAATCGAAGCATATAAAAGGACTTTGATGCACTATTTACCTAAAATCGGAAGAATATATATATTCTATATATTCGAAGTATATATAGAGACTTTGGTGCACCATTTACTTTAAATTGGACGAAAATATATATGGGAGCTATATCCAAATCTGAACCGATTTTCACGAAACTTAACACACATCATTCTAGACTTAATTCAGTACGCTATGCCAAATTTCGTGCAAATCGAAGTATATATAGAGATTTTGGTACACCATTTACCTTAAATCGGACGAAAATATATATGGGAGCTATATCCAAATCTGAACCGATTTTCACGAAACTTTGCACACATCATTTTAGACCTAATTCATTACGCTGTACCACATTTCTTGCTAATCGAAAGATATATAGGGACTTTGGTGCACAATTTACCTTAAATCGGACGAAAATATATATGGGAGCTATATCCTAATCTGAACCGATTTTCACGAAACTTTGCACACATCATTCCAGACCTAATTCATTACGCTGTAATAGGGTCCGTTTACATTAATAGGGTCCGTTTACATTAAATCGGTCGAAAATATATATGGGAGCTATATCTAAATCTGAACCGATTTTTCCCAATTTGAATAGGGTTCGTCCTTAGGCCGAATAAGTGACCTATGCCAAATTTCATTCAATTTGGAGTATAAATGCGATCTGTACCTTATTTCAGCAAACGTGGATCGATATTGATATCGCATGGTGGGATGGAACATGTGTATAAAATCCTCAAAGTACTGCAATTTAGTGATTCATAAAAAGCTGGACATTGCGTTTTAAAATGGTGGACATAAAAAAACGTACCCTCCACCATGAGATGGGCATTCAAAATACATTAAATCAATGGGGTATTTAACATACCATGGTATATATTCGGTAGGCAGATTTAACACCAAAACTCAGTCAGTGTTGCCGATAGCCAGGAATTGGCTAAATAGATTCATAATTCCATTAGCCCAGGAATTATGAATCTATATAGCCAAAAATTACATTAATTCTATATTAGGTCCAATTAGTAAGGTCTGATTTATTATTCGCAAATTTAACCCAGACAAGCCCTGTCATTCTGGTAACCCTAGGTGTGGGTATACAAATTTTAGTATTTTATCAGTAATATGTGCATTACCGCTACGTTTTTATACCCTTCACCACACTGTGGTACAGGGTATTATGTCTTTGTGCATATACTTGTAACAGGCAAAAGGAATCGAGATAGACCTATGGTTCCTTTGAGAGTATGCATAGAATCGCTTTCTGAGTCGATTTATGCATTACCGTCTGTTCGTCCGTCCATGTATTTTTGTGAACAAAGTATAGGTCGCATTTATGATCCGATTTGGATGAAATTTGGATCAGTTCACTTATTTGGCCCAAGGACGAACTATTGGAATTGGAGAAAATCGGTACAGATTTAGATATATAGTTTCGTCCGATTTTATGTAAACGATGCACCAAACTCCCGATATTTGTCCGATTGGGACTAAATTTTGCACAGTGCACTGAATCAGGCCCATACTTATGTATGCGAAGTTTTGTTGGAATCGGTTCATATTTAGATATAGCTCCCATATATAGTTTCGCCCGATTTTATGTGAATGATGCACCAAATCCCCAATATTTTTCCGATTGAGACAAAATTCTGCACAGAGTACTGAATTAAGTCCAGACTTATGTGTGCAAAGTTTTGTTAAAATCGTTTCAGATTTACATATACCTCTCATATATAGTTTCGTCCGATTTTTTGTGAATGATACACCAAACTCCCAATATTTGTCCGATTGGGACAAAATTTTGCACAGAGTACTGAATTAGATCCAGACTGATGCCTGCGTATTTTTTTTTTTAAATCGGTTCAGATTTAGATATATATAGTTTTGTCCGATTTTTTACGAATGATACACCAAACTCGCAATATTTGTCTGATTGAATAAAATTTTGCATAGCGAATGCTATTGAGAAAAAAATGATGTGTGATGAGGTTTTTTGAAATCGTTTCAGATTTTGATATAGGTCTTATATATATTTTCGTTCGATTTTATGTAAATGGTGCACCGAAAGGCCTTTGTTTGTTTGATTTATACGAAATTTGGCAGAGGATATTAAATTCAATATAAAGTGATAACAAAAAAAAACCAGTAAGGAAAGTGAATCCTAACAGATACCCTTCACCACTTTGAGTATATTCAACAGATGAATCCTAACAGAAGTCGCATTTTTAAAGGACCAGTAAAATGAAATTGGAACCATAAACACGTCATTCTGCAACCGATACTAAATTGTTCATTTGGTCAGATATAGAAGCTATATCTAAATCTGAACCGATTTCAGGAAACTTAACACACATCATTCTAGACCTAATTTGTTACGCGGTGCCAAATTTCGTGCAAATCGAAAGATATATAGGGACTTTGGTGCACCATTTACATTAAATCTGACGAAAGTATATGTGGGAGCTATATATAAATCTGAACCGATTTTCAGCAACTTTACACACATCATTCTAGACCTAATTTGCTACGCTGTGCCAAATTTCGACTCAAAAAGTGATTCTATGCATATTCTCAAAAGGAGCCATGGGTCTATCTCGATTATTTTTGCATGTTACAAACATATGCACAAAAACATAATACCCTGTACCAGAAAAAAGAATTTGGTTCAAGAACCTCAAAACCTGGGGGCTACCAGAAAAAATTGACCAATATTTATAATTTATAGTGGAGAGATGTGCTACCTAATAAGAACTCGACGTACTAAATTACAGTCAATTTGGTCGAAAAATCCGATCAGAACCCCCAAAATACCAAAAATTTTGGGGTACCGTTATATGGGTACTACCAGAAAAACTGGACCTATATTTATAATTTTTAGTGGAGTAATTTGGTACCCAATAAGAACCCAATGTACAAAATTTCAGCGAATTCAGTTATAAAGCGAGCCCAAAAACCCGAAAATACCGAAAATTGGGGGTGCCTTATATGGGGGCTTTCCGAAAAAATGGACCTTTATTTATAATGTTTGGTAGAGAGATTTGCTACCCAATAAGAACACAAAGTACCAAATTTCAGTGAATTCGGTCGAAAAATGCCATCAAAACCCCCAAAATACCGAAAATTGGGGGTAATCTTATATGGGGGCTATTTGAAAAAATGGACCTTTATTTATAATTTTTGGTAGGGAGATTTGCTACCCAATAAGAACTCAATGTACAAAATTTCAGCGAATTCAGTTAAAAAACGAGCTCAAGAACCTCAAAATACCGAAAATTTGGGGGTACCCTTATATGGGGGTTATGCGAAAAAATGGACCGTTATTTATAATTTTTGGTAGGGAGATTTGCTACCCAATAAGAACACAAAGTACCAAATTTCAGCGAATTCGGTCTGAAAATGCGATCAAAACCCCCAAAATACCGAAAATTGGGGGTAATCTTATATAGGGGGGCTATCCGAAAAAATGGACCTTTATTTATAATTTTTGGTAGAGAGATTTGCTACCCAATAAGAACTCAATGTACCAAATTTCAGCGAATTCAGTTAAAAAACGCGCTCAAGAACCTCAAAATACCGAAAATTTTGGGGTACCCTTATATGGAAGCTATGCCTAAACGTGGACCGATTTTCTCCAATTTCAATAGGGTTCGTCCTTGGGCCAATTAAGTGACCTGTGCCAAATTTCATCCAAATCGGATCATAAATGCGACCTGTACTTTGTTAACAAAAATACATGGACGGACGGACGGACGGACAGACGGACGGACAGACGGACATGCATAAATCGACTCAGAAAGTGATTCTATGCATATTCTCAAAAGGAACCATGGGTCTATCTCGATTATTTTTGCCTGTTACAAACATATGCACAAAGACATAAAACCCTGTACCACAGTGTGGTGAAGGGTATAAAAACAAATGGTGTATGCAATAGTTTCTCAATTAGGTCCACGTGTTTATATATAGCTCCCATACATAATTATTTAAACTGTAAAAAGACGTCGATGCCTATGTCGAAAGCAGTGTGAGTGACTGTAAAGTTATGGATTCGTTGTAGCACCTAACTAAATGTTTGTTGTATATTTATACCCTTCACCACACTGTGGTACAGGGTTTTATGTCTTTGTGCATATGTTTGTAACAGGCAAAAATAATCGAGATAGACCCATGGTTCCTTTTGAGAATATGCATAGAATCACTTTCTGAGTCGATTTATGCATGTCCGTCTGTCCGTCCGTCTGTCCGTCCGTCTGTCCGTCCGTCCGTCCGTCCATGTATTTTTGTTAACAAAGTACAGGTCGCATTTATGATCCGATTTGGATGAAATTTGGCACAGGTCACTTAATTGGCCCAAGGACGAACCCTATTGAAATTGGAGAAAATCGGTCCACGTTTAGGCATAGCTCCCATATAAGGGTACCCCAAAATTTTCGGTATTTTGAGGTTCTTGAGCGCGTTTTTTAACTGAATTCGCTGAAATTTGGTACTTTGAGTTCTTATTGGGTAGCAAATCTCTCTACCAAAAATTATAAATAAAGGTCCATTTTTTCGGATAGCCCCCCTATATAAGATTACCCCCAATTTTCGGTATTTTGGGGGTTTTGATCGCATTTTCAGACCGAATTCGCTGAAATTTGGTACTTTGTGTTCTTATTGGGTAGCAAATCTCCCTACCAAAAATTATAAATAACGGTCCATTTTTTCGCATAACCCCCATATAAGGGTACCCCCAAATTTTCGGTATTTTGAGGTTCTTGAGCTCGTTTTTTAACTGAATTCGCTGAAATTTTGTACATTGAGTTCTTATTGGGTAGCAAATCTCCCTACCAAAAATTATAAATAAAGGTCCATTTTTTCAAATAGCCCCCATATAAGATTACCCCCAATTTTCGGTATTTTGGGGGTTTTGATGGCATTTTTCGACCGAATTCACTGAAATTTGGTACTTTGTGTTCTTATTGGGTAGCAAATCTCTCTACCAAACATTATAAATAAAGGTCCATTTTTTCGGAAAGCCCCCATATAAGGCACCCCCAATTTTCGGTATTTTCGGGTTTTTGGGCTCGCTTTATAACTGAATTCGCTGAAATTTTGTACATTGGGTTCTTATTGGGTACCAAATTACTCCACTAAAAATTATAAATATAGGTCCAGTTTTTCTGGTAGTACCCATATAACGGTACCCCAAAATTTTTGGTATTTTGGGGGTTCTGATCGGATTTTTCAACCAAATTGACTGTAATTTAGTACGTCGAGTTCTTATTAGGTAGCACATCTCTCCACTATAAATTATAAATATTGGTCAATTTTTTCTGGTAGCCCCCAGGTTTTGAGGTTCTTGAACCAAATTCTTTTTTCTGGTACAGGGTATTATGTTTTTGTGCATATGTTTGTAACATGCAAAAATAATCGAGATAGACCCATGGCTCCTTTTGAGAATATGCATAGAATCACTTTTTGAGTCGAAATTTGGCACAGCGTAGCAAATTAGGTCTAGAATGATGTGTGTAAAGTTGCTGAAAATCGGTTCAGATTTATATATAGCTCCCACATATACTTTCGTCAGATTTAATGTAAATGGTGCACCAAAGTCCCTATATATCTTTCGATTTGCACGAAATTTGGCACCGCGTAACAAATTAGGTCTAGAATGATGTGTGTTAAGTTTCCTGAAATCGGTTCAGATTTAGATATAGCTTCTATATCTGACCAAATGAACAATTTAGTATCGGTTGCAGAATGACGTGTTTATGGTTCCAATTTCATTTTACTGGTCCTTTAAAAATGCGACTTCTGTTAGGATTCATCTGTTGAATATACTCAAAGTGGTGAAGGGTATCATATAGTCGGCCCCGTCCGACTTTACTACTTTCCTTACTGGTTTTGTATTAGTCTGGTTCTGACTCCTCTCTTTCCGGGTTCAAGAAGGTTGCAATCTGGATCGGCAGCATCCAAAGCGATTACGTAAACAGATGAGTTTAGCAGGACATGAGATGCAGCGTACCGTAAGGTCCAAGTCTACACACAAAGCACGTGTTTGGAATCTGCTGTCGATTCGAACCCGCTATGAAATGAGACGTCTGCACCATCCTGATCTTAATTGTGATAAAAATCAATTAAGATCGTTAGCATTGGCAATCGTTCTTCTGCTGCTAAAGGTGGTGGGTGAACTCCAACAGCTGCATTCACGTGGTATTGGTCCATTGCTTGGGTCACTTCTTACATGCCTGGGTGGGGAATCCTATTCATAATGTCATGCCATGGATGATTCCAGCGATAACACTCAAGCACGTACTGCATCGACAAGATCCTGTTGTGTCGAAGTACGGGTAAGACCATTGCCTCCTCGTGTAAATGGTCCACTAATGCCATAAGGAGGCACCCTGTGGCAGTTATCAGGACGGCATTCTGACAGGTTTGAATGTTCTTCAACTCCGTATCGCTTACATTCGCGAACCACACGACCGACCTACTTTTTTGTAGGAGGTCCACAAGATCTCCCCAAGAGCTGACGGCAAGCGACTTGAGGACATTGTTCCTGCTTCTCATTTTATCACAAATAGCGGTGGCTTGCGCGGTTGATTTAAATAAGCTATTGAACGTTAATCCCTAAATTTTGGGTTAGTTTGGGGGCAGAATTAGTACACCATAGACCAGAACAGAGTGGATGTGGATTTAGCGATGGATAACTTCATTTTCCTCAGAAGGAAAAACTTTACTAAATCGGCTGCATAGATATTTAACCTATTACAAATATCATCGATAATGGGACCTGACGCCATGATCGTACACTCATCCGCATACATTACGATCTCTATGCTGTCCGGTGGTTGTGGAATTTCAGAAAAGGGAACTCCCTGTTATAGATTTATTGTTTCTGAATTCCGCATATGACTGACGATCACACCTATAATTTCAAGCTAGGCCGGAGGTTGGTCTTTTCTAAGTCCTCAAACAGTTTGGCGTGATTGACAGTATCGAAGGCTTCCGATAAGTCACGAGTCACTAAAACTGTTCTGTCGCACGGCCTGTTCTGGTTAAGTCCTCTGCTTACATGTGTGTGGTAATGGCGAGTAATGCAGTAGTTGTACTTGAAACCTACAGAGGGAGGAGTAGTGACTCAAGCGTCTTTGCTACTGGAGACAGATTTTATACAAATGCTACTCCAAAGGATCCAAGTCTGCCCGCTTGACAAGCAATTTTTCATTGATTTCAGAATGGTATTTTGTATGGGTGTTTTCAATTGGTTCAAGTATCTATCTAGACAGCACATTTAATTTCACTCGATTCCATCTCAATGGACCTCCAAAGATTCTATGTCTGTTCTATTTACAGGATATTGTAGATATTAACATCTCTTGTATGTATTCAAAGTGGTTAAGGGTATCAAATCCCGTCCGACTTTTGAACTTTCCTAACCGGTTTTCATTGTAATCGATCCAGAATTATTATTTATTTCAAGTAACAATCTATTAAAAAAGCCTTCCGTTGTTTAAGTCATATTCATCCAAATAACTTGACAGATTCAGCTGAATTCAACGTTCAACTCACGTTACTCCAAAATAAAGTCAGTATTTTTTTCATACAACCAATAAGCCATATCATTGTCAAAGTTTATAAAATGTATTTCAATGGAAATCGCTATTCGTTGAATGTTCTTAGATGATTTGTAATAAATTCCCTAGATCAAATACACACGGCTTATTGTCGAAACCTCGCTAGCATGAAATACAATCCAGCGATGAGTTTTCGATTTTTCCGCACAATCATGAATTCCATTTCATGGTAAACCATTGACAAATAAATATTGACATCGAAAACAAAAGTCATGTACATATATTGAAAATAAACAACAAAATGCGGAACTGTGTAGATCCACGGAATATGGTGCCCTCTACAGCAAAATAATGGTATTGTTAGTTGACAGAATAAAATTGCCAAAAAACGTTGGCGTATAAATATGGTTTTATTAGAAGCTTCTTTCCGAAATTTTCATTTAATAGCCTTTAATATGGTAGTTCGATTTCTTAGATGATAAAAATTCTGCTTAAGGACCATTTACAATTTTGACATGGGCGCTAAGTAATGGTCTTGACAGATTTTTGGTATTTTCCCTGTTTATCTCATAATGGAGGGTATACACAGTTCGGCTCATGGTCGTTTCTAAATGCTGTGGGTCGAAGGCAATTTTTAATACATTCCAAAGGAAATATCATATCTATTCGACATATATTAACACGATAGGGTGAACTCTCATACAAACAATACCTGAAATCGTCACTAAGCCGTTGGGTCGCGGATGTTGCAGTTGATTTGTGAGCACAACTTTTTTTCTGCCGTTGTTTCAAATCTAGAACAAACATTTCTAAACCACTTGTATGACGACGTTTTTATGTACGGAAATGGATTGATTGATATTTACATACAAGCAAACAATCAGATATATGTATGTGTGTGTACACATAGTCATGTCATATTACATTTACTTGTATTGAATTTTTACAAAATAAAAATTGAAAACGAAATAAAATAGCGGCAAAAGAAGAACAGCAATGAACCAAAAAAACTCAACAATTTTTTTCTATGTCAATAATGTACTTTGGGGTTGAATGAACAAAACAGAAAACAAATCCGGAAATTGAGGTGTATTTCAGATATTGTAAACCAATAATGAAATAAAAATCCATTTCCAAATAAAAAAAAAAAATTGTAACGATTTCATTATTCACAGCGGAACCATTGAAATATCCAACTAATGGAAATCTTTACGTTTTGGGAATAGTTGAAAAAATAAATTCTATTAGTGCTGGGAGAGCGGAAAAATTCACTAACTGTAACTTTTTGAATGGTTGCAATTCAACCAGAAGGGGGGAATTTTAATGTGTTTTAAAATACACAAAATCAGGGGATTTAGTTAGCATATACAGTATTTTTCGGTTAATTGCACATCAAAATTTGCACAAATTTTTGTTCAATTAACCGAGGAACCAATTATCCGAACCCGCTTAATTGAATAGTTTATTCAATTACAGTAATCACGTATAATTGGAACTACAAATGATTTAAAAAAAAAAATCAATGTCAAATACAAATTAAGCTTTCTCTCAGTTTTTCCTTAGCAATAAACATATGTTTTGAATTTGTAGAGATGCCACCTAGTCTTTTTCACAAATTATGTCAAATATGTATGTAAAAAATGGCAGATTATTTTTCAATTATTGTTATGCAATTAAGCGGTGAAAAGTAAAAGAAAATTTATTTTTGATGACATGAATTTTGAACCAATTAAGCGGGAAAATCAATTAACAGGGTTTAATTATCCGAGAAAATTTACATGTATTTTCCTATGAAATATTTTTTGCCCCATCATGTGGTTCAATTAAGCGTGGAAACCAATTAACCGTAGGGTCATTTAACCGGAAAATACTGTATATGGGTTATGTAAAATACGCATATATGTTAACCTATACCTAAAATTTTCACTTAGAGCCCATAATACAAAATTTTAGATAATTTCGATATTCTGCTCAAATATCGCAGTTTCTGGAACACAGTTATTGTTCAAATTGAATAGTAGACCATTTATATTTTGACCTGTGCCCGGCGCCATCTAATATTTTCTTAGGAAAAATTTAGATTTTTATTAGCCTACCCGCACTCAGAACAGTTTATGGTTCGTGAATTGAAAACCCAATTTAAAACCAGTAAGGAAAATTCAAAAGTCGGATGGGGCCGACTATATGATACTCTTCACCACTTTGGGTACGTACAAGAGATGTTAATATCTAAAATATCTTGTAAAAAGAATAGACATTGTACCTTTTTAATACCATTGAGATTGAATCGGGCGAAATTTTGCTCAATCGGACAAATATTGGGAGTTTGGTGCATCATTAACAAAAAATCGGACGAAACTTTATATGAGAGCTATATGTAAATCTGAACCGATTTGAACAAAACTTCGTAGACATCAGACTGGACCTAATTCAGTATTCTGTGCAAAAATTTTGTCCCAATCGGACAAATATTGGCAGTTTGGTGCATCTTTCAAAAAAAAAAAAACAGTAAAGAAAGTAGTAAAGTCGGACGGGGCCGACTATATGATACCCTTCACCACTATGGGTATATTAAACAGAACTGTTAGCATGAAATTGGATGAAAAAAAATATGTGATATTTACCTAAATGTGAATCTACGTAGATCTATCCATAAAGTATGTAAATCGACTTCAAACAAATATAAATAGGTCATCCGTTGGGCTATGTCTGTACTTCTAGAAAACGCAACTACATAATTCGATGCTCAATTTTGTACGTTGTGCAAAATTTGATGTCATACTGACTAACATGAGGAGTTTGATGTCCAATTTACTTGAAATCGGGCGAAAATATATATGGAAGCTCTATCGAAATATTAAGCGATTTCAAACAAACTTGTCACAGGATAGGTTATACTAATTTCAGAACGTTTTGTTCCTATTGGTTCCTTGGTGCGTCAATTATTTAAAATCAATCTATAATAAAAGGGAGCTATATCTAAATCTGGACCGATTCTCACGAAACAACGCAGACTCACTCTAGGCTCAATTCAGTACTTTATGTCAAATTTTGTGCAAATCGAAAGATATATAGGGACTTTGGTGCACCATTTACATGAAATCGGACGAAACTATATATGGGAGCTATATGTAAATCTTGACCTATTTTCACGAAACTTGGCAGACATCATTCTAGACTCCATTCAGTACGTTATGCCAAATTTTGTGCAAATCGCAAGATATATGTGGTGCACCATTTACATGAAATCTAAGGAACTATATATGGGGCTTATATCTAAATCTGTACCGATTTTCACGAAACTTGGCAGACATCATTCTAGTCTCAATTCAGTACGTTATGCCAAATTTCGTGCAAATCGAAAAAAAATATATAGGGACTTTGGGGTACCATTTACATGAAATCGGACGAAACTATATATGGGAGCTATATCAAAATCTGGACCGATTTTCACGAAACTTGGCAGACATCATTCTCGACCTATATGATTAGGCTGTACCAAATTTCGTGCAAATCTAAAGATATATAGGGACTTTGGGGCACCATTTACATGAAATCGGACGAAACTATATATGGGAGTTATATCTAAATCTGGACCGATTTTCTCGAAAGTTGACAGACATCTTTCTAGGCTCAATTCTGTACGTTATGCCAAATTTCGTGCAAATCGGAGGATTTATAGGGACTTTGGTGCACCATTTACATGAAATCGGACGAAACTATATATGGGAGCTATATCTAAATCTGGACCGATTTTCTCGAAAGTTGGCAGACATCATTCTAGGCTCAATTCTGTACGTTATGCCAAATTTCGTGCAAATCGAAAGATATATAGGGACCTTGGGGCACCATTTACATGAAATTGGACGAAACTATATATGGGAGCTATATCTAAATCTGGACCGATTTTCTCGAAACTTGGCAGACATCACTCTAGGTTTAATTCAGTACGTTATGCCAAATTTCGTGCAAATCGAAAGATATATAGGGACTTTGGAGCACCATTTACATGAAATCGGACGAAACTATATATGGGAGCTATATCTAAATCTGGACCGATTTTCACGAAACTTGGCAGACATCATTATAGGCCTAAATGATTAGCCTGTACTGAATTTCGTGCAAATCGAAAGATATATAGGGACCGTTTACATTACATCGGTTATATATATATATGGGATCTATATATAAATCTGAACCGATTTTTCCCAATTTCAATAGGGTTCGTCCTTGGGCCGAATAAGTGACCTATGTCAAATTTCATCCAATTCGGATCATAAATGCGACCTGTACTTTGTTTAAAATTTAACATGGACAGACAGACAGACGGACGGACGGACATGCATAAATCGACTCAGAAAGTGATTCTAGGCATATTCTCAAAAGGAACCATGGGTCTATCTCGATTACACTGTGCTACAAAATCACAAAAAAAAATTTTCAGGGGTTCTAATGTACCAATTCTGTTTAGATGGAGTCTCTGGATCACGAAAATACCTTTGGTTTTTCTGGGTCACTTCGAAAATTAATTTTATAACGGTAAATATAGAGAAAAACGAGGTTTCATGGATTTTCCATTTGAAACTTGAATAACTTATTTACTATATAACGGATTTATATTATTATTTTTTTCTTTCGAAGAGTACAATTTTTCCTTTCAAACAAGATATATATTTGGTAAATCGGTTGAGTATTGGCTGAGTTACAGCAAAAAAATGACAAAATTTATTTTTCTTCGGACTGTACGATGAAATTATGATATCAAGCCATATAAGTTTTATTATATTACGGGGAAGAAAATTAAATTAGCTTTCGAAAATGATAAAAATCAAAAAAATCGGTTAAAAAATGGATGACTTATGCACATTTTTGTATTGATTCTATGCATATTCTCTAAAGGAAATATGGGTCTGTATCGTTTCCTGTTACAAACCGTTATGTTTGTAGCAGGCAAAAGGAAACGAGATAGACCCATAGTTCCTTTAGAGAATATGCATAGAATCAATACAAAAATGTGTATAAGTCATCCATTTTTTAACCGATTTTTTTGATTTTTATCATTTTGTACTCTTCGAAAGAAAAAAATAATAATATAAATCCGTTATAAAGTAAATAAGTTATTCAAGTTTCAAATGGAAAATCCATGAAACCACGTTTTTCTCTATATTTACCGTTATAAAATTAATTTTCGAAGTGACCCAGAAAAACCAAAGGTATTTTCGTGGTCCAGGGACTCCAACTAAACAGAATTGGTACATTAGAACCCCTGAAAAATTTTCGTGTCGCACAGTGTTATTTTTGCCTGTTACAAACATATGCACAAAGACATAATACCCTGTACCACAGTGTGGTGAAAGGTATAAAAAAAATCGGACGAAACTATATATTGGAACTCTATCTAAATCTGAACCGATTTTAACAAAACTTCGAAGACATCAGACTGGACCTAATTCAGTACACTGTGCAAAATTTTGTTCCAATCGGACAAATATTGGGAATTTGGTGCATCATTCACAAAAAGTCGGACGAAACTATATATGAGAGCTTCGCATACATAAGTATGGACCTTTCAGTGCGCTGTGCAAAATTTTGTAACAATTGGACAAATATTCTATTTTATGTAAATGATGCATAAAACTCATTTACATAAAATAGGACGAAACTATATCTGGGAGCTATATTTAAATCTCAACCGATTTTCACCAATTTCATTTGAGTTCGTCCTTGGGTCAAATAAGTGAACTGTGCCAAAAATGATCCAAATCGGATCATAAATGCGACCTGTACTTTGTTCACAAAAATACATGGATGGACGGAAGGACAGGCGGACATGCATAAATCGACTCAGAAAGTGGTTCTATGCATATTCTCAATAGGAACCATGGGTCTATCTCGATTTCTTTCGCCTGTTACAAACATATGCACAAAGACATAATACCCTGTATCACAGTGTGGTAAAAATGGTCATCTAGAACTGAACCGATTTTTTTCAATTTCAATACGTTTCCTCTTTGGGCAAAATAAGTGAACTATGCCAAATTGCATATCGTGACCTGTAGTTGGTTTACAATTTAACATGAACCGACAGACGGACGGACATACATAAATCGAGCATAAAATCGGCCGAAAATATGTATATCTAAATCTGCAATGATTTCAACTAAACTTAACACACATCATTCCAGACTCAATTCAATACGCTATTCTAAATTTCATGCATATCGAGCAAACATAGGGTCCTTGATACCTTATTTACAGTAAATCGGACGAAAATATATACATTTAAATTTGATCCGATTTCAAAAACAACATCACATACGTCTATATGTATTTACTTCAGGACACTTTGCAAAATTTTATCTCAATCAGATAAACATTTGGGGTTTGGTGCTCCATTTGTATAAAATCGGACGAAAATATATCTGCATCTGAACCGATTTCATATATGCCATTCTTCATATACGCCAATTTGCATTTAATTTACTACTCTGTGCAAATGTTTGTCTCAATCGGACCCACCTTGTGAGTTTGGTGTACCATTTACATAAAATCGGATATATATGGAAGCCATATCGAAATCTGAACTGATTTCCCCAATTTCAATAGGTATCGTTCTTGGGCCAAATAAGCGACCTGTGCCAAATTCAATCTAATTCGGAACATAAAAGTGACCTGTACTTTGCTTACAAAAAATATATGGACGCACAGACGGACGAATAAGATGGTTAAGTCGACTCAGAAAATAATACTATGCCTATTATCAAAAGGAACCATGGGTCTATCTCGATTTATTTTGCTGTTACAAACATATGCACGAAGACATAATGCCCTGTATCACAAAGTGGTGAATGGTGTAAAAACACCTGGCGACGAACAATAATTCAAGAACTATGCCAAAATAAATATATCGACACGCTTTCGGTTTGAAGGTTTTACCCGCATTTTCCAACAATGTGGTTGTCTTAAAGGGTAACATATAAAACGGAACTTATCAATATAAATCCATGTTTTGACATATGCTACATATAAGGATAGTGCTCTATTATCAGTGCTATAAAGGTTTTAGACGTAACTTGAAATGTCAACTTGTGATTTCAGAGACATTTTGTTTCAATATGTCGGCACCACCTTCCCTACATCACCTCAATCAATTCGGTCATCGTCGAATGTGAATAACCAATGATGGATCAAAATATACGTGAAAAGGAACCAAAAACAGATTTGCAGGTCAACATTGAAATTTAAAGCGGAATTCTCCAAAATTATTAGCATGACAATGAACCGAAATGACCAAGCATTTGAACACATTAAAATGTTATTTGTTTTTCGGACCAGATTTGATCTGAAATACCAAAAACAGCAACATACGTGTCTACATCGGAAGAAAATTTAAAGTTCAACCTCTTCCTACATTCATTAAACCACATTGATTCCCTCATAACCTATTAAGATAGACTGCCTGAATGTATGTTCTAAATTCTTTTGGTCAGAGCTGGGATAAAATGATACTACGAACCTTGATTTCACTTTGTTTGTCGTAGTAATATTCATAATGTTTCACATCGTTGGGATATTACGAAGTAGGTGCATTGGGTAGTCCATCTACCTCAGGCTACCCAATCCCCCCTACCATAACTCATAACACCCATACTCCCTATAAATCGCTTTGATTCGGCTGCTTGATGTTGGTAAGGATCCACAATTTTCAAATAAACATCATTTTATGATTGTTTTCGGTCCGTCATGGGCATCGAGAATTCGCTATCGATATATTTTTCGTTTTTGTCTTAGTGTTATATTTTAATACAAAATAGAAGATTAACCATCTTCTATATATAAACCAGTAAGGAAAGTAGTAAAGTCGGACGGGGCCGACTATATGATACCCTTCACCACATTGGGTATATTCAACAGATGAATCCTAACAGACGTCGCATTGTAAAAGGACCATCAAAATGAAATTGGATCCATAAACATGTCATTCTGCAACCTATACTAATTTTTTTCATTTGGTCAGATATAGAAGCTATATCTACATCTGAACCGATTTCAGGAAATTTAACACACCTAATTCATTACGCTGTGCCAAATTTCGTGGAAACCGAAAGATATTAAGGGACTTTGGTGCACCATTTACCTTAAATTGGACGAAAATATATATGGGCGCTATATCTAAATCTGAACCGATTTTCACGAAACTTAGCACACATCATTTAGACTTAATTGAATACGATATGCTAAATTTCGTGCAATTCGAAAGATATATAGGGACTTTGGTGGACCATTTACATAAAATCGGACGAAACTATATATGGGAGCTATATCTAAATCTGAACCGATTTTCAGGAAACTTAACACACATCATTATATACTTCATTCATTACGCTGTACCAAATTTCGTGCAAATCGAAAGATATATAGGGACTTTGGTGCACCATTTACCTTAAATCGGACGAAAATATATATGGGAGCTATATCTAAATCTGAACCGATTTTCAAGAAACTTAGCACACATCATTCTAGACTTAATTGAATACGATATGCTAAATTTCGTGCAAATCGAAAGATATATAGGGACTTTGGTGGACCATTTACATAAAATCGGACGAAACTATATATGGGAGCTATATCTAAATCTAAACCGATTTTAATGAAACTCAGCACACATCATTCTAGGCCTAATTCATTACGCTGTGCCAAATTTCGTGCAAATCAAAAGATATAAAGGGACTTTGGTGCACTATTTTCATTAAATCGGTCGAAAATATATATGGGAGCTATATCTAAATCTGAACCGATTTTTTCCAATTTCAATAGGGTTCGTCCTTGGGTCAAATAAGTGAGCTATGCCAAATTTCATCAAAATCGGATCATAAATGCGACCTGTACTTTGTTTACAATTTAACATCTACAGACGGACGGATGGACGGACATGCATAAATCGACTCAGAAAGCGATTCTATGCATATTCTCAAAAGAAACCAAGTGCCTATCTCGTTTCCTTTTGCCTGTTACAAACATATAACATAATACCATGTACCACAGTGTGGTGAAGGGTATAAAACAATTTATTATGTAGAATAAAAATCCGAGTGAAGGCTAAGCTACCACAATTCCAAGAAGTTCAAAACTTTCGGACCAAACATAATCCATTAATACTCTTTCCACGTACATTTTATTTATTTACTCTCGAAACCACAACTTTATCAAAACTGTTGCGAATCAGTATTGTTGCTGTGCATAAAACTATAGGAAATTTGACAATCGATACAGGCGGAAGTTTTTGTGCGGCAGCATAGATTTTATTTTGATACATCTTGGGTATTCACACAAGCACTTGGGAAACACAAATACACCCACATATGTACGTATACACTACACGAGTTATTTGTATGCCATACATGTGTCATCAACCCAAACCATTCTTTATTTCCTCGAAAAGTAACATGTACGAACCGCGCCTTCCTGTTTGACAATTGAGTTAGTGTGTGTGTGTGGGTAAATATGTATGCTGGTGTGTTGTATGGGTTACCTGAATGAATACATTGAATTGTTTGTGAGGATAAAATAAAGTAAAAGTTTTGTACAAGTTGTTAATTTTTCTGAAACGAATGTGATTTTTATGCTTTTTATAACCTCTCTCATAGTATGGTGGGTATATTAAATCTGTCATTTCGTTTATCGAAGACCCCATAATGCATCGAACTCTAATAACTCAAACTTCAATAAGTTGAATTTTCCTTTGTGGCAACACAATAAGGAGGCATTTTAAAAGTAACTCCATAAGTCGAAGTTTTTTGGGATAGTGTTAGTCCGAAATATAGAAGTTCGACTATATATCAGAGTAAAATTCAGTAACGATTTTGCCACGTTAGTCTATCGGAAATGTGGACATACAATGCAACTATTCCGAGAATGTTTGATTTTGACTTTGAAGGATTCAACACGCTGTATGTCTTTGTACATATGTTTGAAACAAGCAAAAGTAATCGAGATATTCACATGGATCTTTTTGAGAATATACATAGAATCACTTTTTGAGTCGATTTATGCATGTCCGCCCAACCAGATCGCATTAATGATCCGAATTGGATGAAATTTGGCACAGCTCATTTACTTGAAATTGGGATTTAGAAAAAAATCCATTATTTTTTCGGCAGATGGCTGTACTGATAGATTTCTCGTAAAGTATGGATCAAACAATTTCAGATTTATGCACGATGGAAGGTTGACACTTCGCAGTAAAAAAAATTATTCAGCTATTTTTTGTTTGATGCATTCAGTTGTGAGTTACAGGTTGTTAAAAATCGAAGTGAACAAATAGAAAATTCGTACATTTTACAGTTTTTCTTTGACCAAGGCGAAAATGCAATGCCAAGCGGCTAAAATTGTGAATGGCGTTTATGATTCCGAATTCGTAGATTCCGTTCAGGAATTTTTGATGTAAAAGATGCATTCGCAAAGACAGTACGGTCGTCGAAAATGTCATTAAAATCAAAAAAGTGATCGAAACTAAAAATCTACTATAAAACTGTTTTAAACCATTTTTTACCATTTTTGACTCGAATTGGCCAACAGGAGAAGTGTCGTGTTCCACCAGGACAACACTCGGCCACACACATCTACAGTGACTCGCTAGAAACTTCGGGAGCTTGGTTGTGAAGTTTTAATGCATCCGCCATACAGTCCGGACTTGGCACCTCCGATTTTATGGTAATGGTGCACCGTTGTCCCTATATATCTTTCGATTTGCACGAAATTTGAAACAGCGTTTTGAACTCAGTCACTAATTATGCGTGCTAAAACTCTAGAAAATAGGTTCAGATTAAGATATAGCTCCCATTTATGTAAATAATGCACCGAACTCCCAATATTTGTCCGATTATGTG
>NW_026876767.1:0-20724 GCF_032173495.1 Musca vetustissima
TTTATGATTATCGTGTTCCTTATTTTCCAGTTACAAAAAAAAAAATAACCACATTCAACAACAAAATTACAACCTTTCATTGGCCATCAGTCATTGTTGGTTACCTCAATGAAATTCGAATAAATTTCGAAATCTATTGCCGCCTATCATGGCTAACCCCTGCTGGTCATAAATACAATTTGGCCAAAAGTCATAGTTTCGTAAAAGAGAAAAACAAAAACATAATGATAGCAACAACAACTACAAGAAAATTATTATGGCGGAATGGAGGAAATACTGAAATATGAAACCATCTACGAAGAAAACATAAATGAAATGGGTAATGCCAAACAGCAGCCTCCACAAAACAGTCATTCATCCATCCATCCAACCATCGAAGCATCCATCTATCTCCTAACTGCCGTAATAAAAAAAGAAACATTCAACCATAGGCCTGTACGAAAAATTTATTTCAACATTGATGCTGCTGCTGTTGCTGCTTCATACTCCACTCCAACAAATCACGATAATCTATTTTGCCATACCGACCGAGCCACCAACAAAACTACCACGAACACAATAAGAAAAATAAAACACAGTCAGTCAGGCCAACGAATCAAACCCAAGGAAATAAAAAATAATAACAAAACCAAATCCAAAGCAACGATTTTTCTGCTTTCCTAGAAATTTGTTATTTTCATATAACAATCGGAAGAGTGAGTGAGGAAAAAAAGCCAGAGCCATACAAGCCCGCAAATGGATGATGCGAACAAATCCCCCAAAATCAGCGACGACAACAACAAAAAATTGTTCGCATAAAGATTTAGGTGCAACATTCATCCATGGGTTATAATGCAACAGCACCAACAACAATCCAATTCCAATCCTCAACCCAAAAAAAATGGTACTGCTTCTGCTGCTGGTGGACACAACCACCAACGGTAGCGGTGCTGCAGATGATGGTGGCTGATGGCAGTTGTGGCGGTTTTAGTGTCGGTCGTTCGGTGGCACTACCTCAAATCCTCAAACTGCCAATTTTCATGTCATGAATTGAACATAAAAATTTTGTAGCAAAAATTCAAGTAGAATATAAACGGAACAGAACGAGGAGCACAATAGTACCCCACCACCACATCGCATAAAAAATAAACCAAAACGAAAAAAACAATAACAACAATGGTACACCAGCAACAACATGATCACGATCGAATTGCCAAGTGGTTGGCTGTTGGGTTCGCTAGATGGTCGTCGTCGGCTGGTCGAAAGGAGTCATCGGGCAAATCCATCCATACATAATGCAAAAAAAGCCTAGAATTGTTAAGCATTTCGCGAAAACACAAAAAAATAACAAATACAGCGTCGATACAACACAATTCAATTCAAATCGACAATGAACGGTGGTATGGTTTAGGTTTAGGTGACGGACAATTTATTTAGACTCAAATCAATCGATTTCATTTGCAAAAAATCGGAAAAATTTACTAAAAACATGTGAAATTTAATTGTATTTCCTAGAGGTACAAGGGACCGTATAAGTAATATTAATTATTGTTACCAAGTGGGCGTATGTTTAATATATATGGATAAATCTTTATTAAGTATACGAGGGGAAATCTCTCGAAGAAAAATTATTTTAAATGCAGTGGATTTTTATAAAAATATTTCTAGGAGGTCTCAACAGAAGGGTGGATTTTTTAAAAATATTTCTAGGAGGTCTCAACAGAAGCGTGGATTAAAATAAACAAGTGAAAAAGCGTTAAGTTCGGCCGGGCCGAACTTTGGATACCCTCCACCATAGTTATACTGAGTGATACATGCAATGAAAATATAGGGAAAATACCAAAAAGTGGGCATATACCGATAATTCTACAAACCGATTTATGTAAACCATTATGTACACCAAATACAAACTGCAGCAAATTTTAATGGGGATTTTTCCTAAAATCTGTAAGATCCAAATAGTGGACTGATACTGATAACGCATGGTAGAGTATAAACTCCTCAAACTACTGTAATTTAGATTACAAAGCTATATGAGAGTATGCCTAAAGGGGGACCAATATTGATTACATAGTGTAGGAAATAGTGAATATTTGGGGATATCATTATATGAGGGCTACGCCTAATTAATGACCGGTATATGCAAATGTTGAACCCAATATTTTAATTGTTTATCCCAATTCTTTCCTTCAGGAGATTTGTTACCATATACGACTGCAAAATACCAAATTTAAGCGAATTCGGTAGAAAAACGCTCTCCAGAATCTCAAAATATCGAAAATTGGGGGTACCCTTGTATGGGGGTCTACCCGAAAAAATTGACCTATATTTATAATTTTTTGTGGAGAGATTTGCTACCCAATAAGAACTCAAATTACTAAATTACAGCCAATTCGGTGAAAAAATCCGGTCAAAACCCCCCAAAAACTGGAAATTGGGAGGAACCCTTATATGGGGGCTACCAGAAAAAGTGGACCTATATTTATAATTTTTAGTGGGGAAATTTGGAACCCAATAAGAACACCATGTACCAAATTTCAGTGAATTCAGTTGAAAACCGCGCCCAAGAACCCTAAATTCTGAAAATTGGGGGGGGGGGTACCCTTATATGGGGGCTACCCGAAAAAATTGACCTATATTTATAATTTTTAGTATAGAGATTAGCTACCCAATAAGAACTCAAAGTACCGAATTTCAGCGAATTCGGTCGAAAAATGCGATCAAACCCCCAAAACACCACCAAATTAGGAGGTACCGTTATATGGGGGCTATCCGAAAATATGGACCTATATTTATAATTTTTAGTGGAGAGATTTGCTACCCACTAAGAACTCAATGTACCAAATTTCAGCGAATTCGGTTGAAAAACGCACTCAAGAACCCCAAAATACTGAAAATTTGGGGGTACCCTCATATGGGAGCTATGCCTAAACGTGGACCGATATAGCCCATCTTCGAACTTGACCTGCCTGCAGACAATAGACGACTCTATGCAAAATTTTGGCGTTCTATCTCAATTCATTTAGACGCTAGAGTGATTACAACAGACAGACGGACATGCTTAGATCGTCATAGAATTTTACGCTGATCAAGAATATATATATATATATATATATATACTTTATAGGGTCGGAAATGATTATTTCGATGCGTTACAAACGGAAAAACAAAACTAATATACCCTCCATACTATGGTGGAGGGTATAAAAATCAAGATCTATATAAGGCCTGGGGGTGGCGTTGGGGTGATAGATATCAAACAACGGCTCTGATCGGCTTTAACATGGCGAAGTTCAGACTTATCTTGGTCCCTGTTTCATCTCAATTGTGGACACTGACCTACCCGCGGTGTCACCTGGGCTAGCTATTTTCATCGCGCGAGTTCACCCATAAGAACTATACAAAAAATGGGTTAAGGCATCGAGATAGTTGCCCACACTCGGAAATAAAACCAAAACCCCCTAATGTTGACGACCCCCGGAAACGTATAAAGGACCACGATCTGCGTATCTGCACTTGAAATGTGCGCATCTTGTACAGAACTATAATAAAATGGTTGAGGCGTCGGGTTAGTTGCCCACACTCGGAAAACCCCTCCTACTATGAAAAATCAATGAAAAAGAAAACCAACACTACCCCCCCCCATGTTGACGACCCCGCAAACGTATAAAGGAATGTCCTTGGAATGTCCGCACCTTGTACAGAACTATAAAAAAATGGGTTGAGACGTCGGGTTAGTTGCCCACACTCGAAAAACCCCTCCTACTATGAAAAAGCAAAAAAAAAAGAAAACCAAACCCCCACCACGATCTGCGAATCTGCACGTGGAATGTGCGCACCTTGTACAAAACAGACGCAGTTTTCGCTTTTGCGGATGTACTCAAAAAGTACAACGCCGATATTATTGCCTTAAAGGAAATGCGATGGAAAGGGACAGGTGTAAGTACATCTGACAATTACGCCCTGTATTATAGCTGCCAATGAAACGAGACGTGAATTTGGCTGCGGATTTATGGTTAACAGGAGAATAAAAGACCTTGTCTCCAGATTCACTCCAGTGGCTGAGCTAATTGCTATAAACCGCATAAAAGCAAAGCTCTTCTCCATCCGTGTTATTTGCGACCATGCTCCGACCGAAGACAAAGATGACCAGACCAAAGACATATTTTATGAGCGCCTAGAAACAACATATGGTCGCTGCTCTGGCCATGACATTAAAATTCTGCAAAAATAGGGAGGGAAAATATCTTTGGCCCCACCGTCGGAAAATTTAGCCATCACGAAGAAACATCCGACAACGGCATGAGGTCGGAAAATTCAGCCTCCACAAAGAAACATCCGACAACGGCATGAGGTTGATTGACTTCGCGGCAGCAAAAAACATGGTGGTTAGCAGCACCAGATTCAAGCATCTCGATATACACAAGGCCACCTTGATTTCTCCTGATCATGCAACGAGAAATCAAGTTGGTCAAATTGTGATAGACGGAAGGCATTCATCCAGTGTTTTAGACGTTCGATCGATTCGAGGAGTGAATATCGATTCGGACCACTACCTTATAGCAGCCAAGGTGCGCACTAGTCTAAATGTTGCAGCAAAAGTGTGATCTAACACAACACGAAAACTCGACGTCGAAAAGCAGCAAACACAATAGGTAGCCGAGGCCTAGTCCGGAAAAGCAACACATGGGTACCAAAAACCACCACCAAGAAACCCATGCATGGTACGATCAGGAGTGTCGTAATGCTACTGATCTGAAAAACGCAGGGTATATGGCAACCCTGAAGACAGTAGCAACACGTAATGTGATGGAGAATTATCGGGAGAAAAGGAGAGAGGAGAAACGTATTTTCAGAAAAAAAAGAAAAAACAAGGAAAACGTGAGCGTAAGCAAATCGAGGTGTACAGGAGTCAGAATGAAGTCCGGAAATTTTACCGACGAGTAAAACATCAAAACCGAAGGTTTTGTTGCAGGCACATCATCCTGTAGATATGAAGAAGGAAACCTGGTGATAGATACAGAAAGCGTGTTGAGGATATGGAAGGAGCATTTTGAAAAGCTTCTGGTATCAAATAGTGGCGGTGAAGAAGATACCCCAGGACCAATAAGAGATGACGGTATAGAGTGTATACCACCTAGCCAAGGTAAGGTCAGAATAGCAATCAATCGACTGAAGCAGCAGGAGCCTATGGGTTACCAGCCGAACTATTTAAGACTGGAGGTCAGATGCTGGTCAGGAGCATACACCAGCGGATTAGTACAATTTGGCAAGAGGAATACATGCCCAAAGATTGGAACCTCAGCATCCTGTGTCCCGTGCACAAAATAAGGAGACAAAACGATATGTGCCAACTATAGAGGAATTAGCCTCCTTCAAATCGCATATAATATACTATCCAGTATGCTGTGTGAACGATTGAAACCAATGGTCAATGACATTACTGGACCATACCAATGCCGCTTCAGACCTGACAAATCCACCATTGAACAGATTTTCACTCTGCGCCAAATCCTTGAAAGCTTCAATAAAGCGTGGATTTGTATACCCTACAAAACTATGTTGTCAGTGTATTATAGCTTTGTGCAGCCCCAGCCCCGTTTATAACGCCGCGAAATATTGGTCCTAGACCTACCTTTAAGTGTACCAATCGTCATATCTCGACTAGCTGAGTCGATCTAGACATGTGTGTCCGTTCATCCGTCTGTCCATTATAATTTGTAAACACGATACAGGCCACAGTTATGGACCAATTTTCACGAAATTTTCCATGTAGTACAGATTCTGGCCAGTGAAGACCCCTTTTGTTTTTGGTAAAGATCGATTAATATTTAGGGGATGAAATGGGCCAAATATTAAATTTTTGTATTTTTTCTGGTCGATCCAGAGCCCGCAATTATGGCCCGAACATCGTGAATTTTTACATATAAAAGTGGATTTTACATATAGAAGGGGATATTTAGTGGGTCAAATCGACCCTGACCAAATACTGAATTTTTGTCGGTTTTTTTGGTCGCTCCAGAGGCCGCAGTTATGGTCTGAACATATTAAAATTTTACATGGAGAAGGTGATCGGGCCAAAGAATAATTATGACCCGAACACGGTGAAATTTTACACATAAAAGGGAATTTTACATATAGAAGGGGATATTTAGTGGGTCAAATCGACCCTGACCAAATACTGAATTTTTGCGGTTTTTCTGGTCGCTCCAGAGGCCGCAGTTATGGTCTGAACATATTTCATATGGTCTGAACATGTTTCATAAAGATCGGTCAATATTTAGCGGGTCAAATCGACCCTGACTTTGTGTGAAAAAAATTACAAAATTTGTATTCTATGGCATATATATTTTGTCCTGAAGGACATAGACCCGAGAAGTTGATAGTATATCAAAGAGGAGTGGTTGACTTTTTAATTGATGCCTATTTTATTGTCGTATGTTCTCGGATGTGGAAGTTACACATAAATATTTTCAGGTGCTTACGTCCTGAGATATTATTTAGTAACCCATTACCACACTAGAGGGTTGGAAATATAGCGTTGATCGCTTTGAAATTTCGCATGAGGTTCCAGTTAATTTTTTTGTATTTTTTGGATTCGATTTATAGGCCACAATTATAAGCCGAATATCACCATACAAGCCACAGTGAAGGGAATCTGGACAAGTAATTAGAAGGGCTGTACTATTATATTAGTAATAATTCTCTGATCTCTAAGAGGAAGAGGATACAAATAACACGAACTATTGCACAGGCTCAGAGTAAACATCCGCAGAAAGTTAAAATTCCGTGGTAGTTGTGTAGGGTATCGTATGGTCGGCCCCGTTCGACTATACTGCTCTGCTCATTGGTTTAAAAAAATTTGAAGGGGATTTTTTTAAAATATTTTTTCAAGGTTTCACCAAGGTGTGGATTTTTTAAAAATATTTTTTCAAGGCTTCACCAAGGCGTGGATTTTTCCTATATATTTTTTCCCACTGTTCATTGATAATGCCAAATAATAATAAAATAAAAACCTAAACAGTTACTGAGTAACAAAACAATGCAGCAGCAGACATAACAACAGAACAACAGCCGCAGACACACCGAATCAACATCAACAACATTGGCAAGGGAACACCAGCCTCACCAACAACAACAGTAACAGCAATAACAATACCTCCAGCATCAGCACCATCATCCTCGTCGTCGTCCTCCTCCTCATCGTCAACGATACCGACCGACAACATGTTTGTGGAAGTGGAAACAGCAGCAGCGGGATTCGACATCGACATTTCTCATCGCCATTTGCCGACTAACAAAAAAAAACGAAACGAAACGAAAAACCCATTGTCATTGTCCTCCAAACGTTCGCATCATGTCCTCACATCTAACTACAGCTCCTTCAGATGTACAACAAACGCACACACACACACCAACACACTGCAATGCTCAAGCGAGTATAGGCCCAACCAAAGGAGGTAAACAGAAAAAAAAACACACACTGCAGAAAAAAATTTAAAAAATGCTAGAATTTATATATGAGTGTGTCCGTGTGTGTGTGTGTATGTCGGCTGCGGTTAGTAGCAGCTACCTTTCAATGCAAAAAATCTCCAGCAATCTTGAAAGAAGCCAAAGCAAAAAAAAAACGAGAAAAATTTATTCAATTTACAACAAGATGAACGTTTTTCTATGCAATACAATCGATGGTTATGTGTGTCCGTCCGTCCATGCCATTGCTGGCAACGTCCATCTGTCTATCGTCATTGTCGTCTATCCCATTGAAAATTCAAACTTTTCAACAACACCACCACAAGCAACAGCAGCAGCAGGAAATCTATCTTCAAACTGTGATATTCCTTGGAGGACTCATTGGAGAGGGAGGAGCATGGGAGGATGGGAAGGGGATGGGACCAATTTTTGCATAAAATTGAATATCTTCAAGTCAACGACGTTTTGACATAGCCATTGAATTGCAAAGGACTGCAGCAGGAATCATCGATGAATGATGTTGCACGACGTTTCCTCTTCTTCTTCATATGGTGTGGTGGTGCAGAAAAAAAAAAACAACAACAACAAATATGGAAATTTTTCTATTAAATGATTTTTTTCCTTTTGGACATGGACATGGATAAGAGTTAGGAGCTATCAAGGAAGGGAGGGTATGTTTAGATTTTCATTGAATTTGAAATATGAGAATTTTTCTAAGCAAAAAAGGCGAGGATTTTTCAAAAATATTTTTAGGAGGTCCCACAAGAGGCGTGGATTTTTTAAAAATATTTTTAAGAGGTCTCATCAAAAGAGGCGTGGATTTTTTAAAAATATTTTTAGGAGGTCTCATCAAAAGAGGCGTGGATTTTTTAAAAATATTTTTAGGAGGTCTCATCAAAAGAGGCGTGGATTTTTTAAAAATATTTTTAGGAGCTCCCACAAGTGGCGTGCATTTTTTAAATATATTTTTAGGAGGCCTCATCAAGAGAGGCGTGGATTTTTTAAAAATATTTTTAGGAGGTCTTATCAATAGAGGCGTGGATTTTTTAAAAATATTTTTAGGAGGTCCCACAAGAATATTTTTTCAAGACCTCTATACAAGGCGTGGATTTTTTAAAGAATATTTTTTCAAGACCTCTATACAAGGCGTGGATTTTTTAAAGAATATTTTTTCAAGTCCTCTATACAAGGCGTGGATTTTTTAAAAATATTTTTAGGAGGTCCCACAAGAATATTTTTTCAAGACCTCTATACAAGGCGTGGATTTTTTAAAGAATATTTTTTCAAGACCTCTATACAAGGCGTGGATTTTTTAAAGAATATTTTTTCAAGTCCTCTATACAAGGCGTGGATTTTTTAAAAATATTTTTAGGAGGTCCCACAAGAATATTTTTTCAAGACCTCTATACAAGGCGTGGATTTTTTAAAGAATATTTTTTCAAGACCTCTATACAAGGCGTGGATTTTTTAAAGAATATTTTTTCAAGTCCTCTATACAAGGCGTGGATTTTTTAAAAATATTTTTAGGAGGTCTTATCAAGAGAGGCGTGGATTTTTTAAAAATATTTTTAGGAGGTCTCATCAATAGAGGCGTGGATTTTTTAAAAATATTTTTAGGAGGCCTCATCAAGAGAGGCGTGGATTTTTTAAAAATATTTTTAGGAGGTCTCATCAATAGAGGCGTGGATTTTTTAAAAATATTTTTAGGAGGTCTCATCAATAGAGGCGTGGATTTTTTAAAAATATTTTTAGGAGGTCTCATCAATAGAGGCGTGGATTTTTTAAAAATATTTTAGGAGGTCTCATCAAAAGAGGCGTGGATTTTTTAAAAATATTTTAGGAGGTCTCATCAAAAGAGGCGTGGATTTTTTAAAAATATTTTAGGAGGTCTCATCAATAGAGGCGTGGATTTTTTAAAGAATATTTTTTCAAGACCTCTATACAAGGCGTGGATTTTTTAAAGAATATTTTTTCAAGTCCTCTATACAAGGCGTGGATTTTTTAAAAATATTTGTAGGAGGTCCCACAAGAATATTTTTTCAAGACCTGTATACAAGGCGTGGATTTTTTAAAGAATATTTTTTCAAGTCCTCTATACAAGGCGTGGATTTTTTAAAGAATATTTTTTCAAGTCCTCTATACAAGGCGTGGATTTTTTAAAGAATATTTTTTCAAGACCTCTATGCAAGGCGTGGATTTTTTAAAGAATATTTTTTCAAGACCTGTATACAAGGCGTGGATTTTTTAAAGAATATTTTTTCAAGACCTCTATACAAGGCGTGGATTTTTTAAAGAATATTTTTTCAAGACCTCTATACAAGGCGTGGATTTTTTAAAGAATATTTTTTCAAGACCTCTATACAAGGCGTGGTTTTTGTCAAGACCTCTATACAAGGCGTGGATTTTTTCAAGACCTATACAAGGCGTGGATATTTTCAAGATCTATACAAGGCGTGGATATTTTCAAGATCTATACAAGGCGTGGATTTTTTAAAGAATATTTTTTCAAGACCTCTATACAAGGCGTGGATTTTTTAAAGAATATTTTTTCAAGACCTCTATACAAGGCGTGGATTTTTTAAAGAATATTTTTTCAAGACCTCTATACAAGGCGTGGATTTTTTAAAGAATATTTTTTCAAGACCTCTATACAAGGCGTGGATTTTTTAAAGAATATTTTTTCAAGACCTCTATACAAGGCGTGGATTTTTTAAAGAATATTTTTTCAAGACCTCTATACAAGGCGTGGATTTTTTAAAGAATATTTTTTCAAGACCTCTATACAAGGCGTGGATTTTTTAAAGAATATTTTTTCAAGACCTCTATACAAGGCGTGGATTTTTTAAAGAATATTTTTTCAAGACCTCTATACAAGGCGTGGATTTTTTCAAGACCTATACAAGGCTTGGATTTTTTCAAGACCTATACAAGGCGTGGATTTTTTCAAGACCTATACAAGGCGTGGATTTTTTAAAGAATATTTTTTCAAGACCTCTATACAAGGCGTGGTTTTTGTCAAGACCTCTATACAAGGCGTGGATTTTTTCAAGACCTATACAAGGCGTGGATATTTTCAAGATCTATACAAGGCGTGGATATTTTCAAGATCTATACAAGGCGTGGATTTTTTAAAGAATATTTTTTCAAGACCTCTATACAAGGCGTGGATTTTTTAAAGAATATTTTTTCAAGACCTCTATACAAGGCGTGGATTTTTTAAAGAATATTTTTTCAAGACCTCTATACAAGGCGTGGATTTTTTCAAGACCTATACAAGGCTTGGATTTTTTCAAGACCTATACAAGGCGTGGATTTTTTCAAGACCTATACAAGGCGTGGATATTTTCAAGACCTATACAAGGCGTGGATATTTTCAAGAGATGATAGGAGGCGTGGATTTTTAAAGAGTATATTTTTAAGTCCTATAAGAGGCGTGGATTTTTAAAGAGTATATTTTTAAGGCCTATAAGAGGCGTGGATTTTTAAAGAGTATATTTTTAAGGCCTATAAGAGGCGTGGATTTTTAAAGAGTATATTTTTAAGGCCTATAAGAGGCGTGGATTTTTCCAAGAGTATATTTTCAAGGCCTATAAGAGGCGTGGATTTATAAAGAGTATATTTTTAAGGCCTATAAGAGGCGTGGATTTTTAAAGAGTATATTTTTAAGGCCTATAAGAGGCGTGGATTTATAAAGAGTATATTTTTAAGGCCTATAAGAGGCGTGGATTTTTCCAAGAGTATATTTTCAAGGCCTATAAGAGGCGTGGATTTTTAAGGAGTATATTTTTAAGGCCTTTAAGAGGCGTGGATTTTTAAAGAGTTTATTTTTAAGAAATGTTTTATATGGTCTTAGTAAGGGCGGGGTTTTTTTTAAATATATATTATTTATACAACAAAGTTACACAAAATATCCCCTTCCATAGAAGTTGCATTGCAACATTTTGAGTTTTTTAAATCCCTCAAGAGCAGAGAGTTTGAATACACAAAAAACACATAACCCTCCTTTGGAAATTGAATACCCAACCAAAGAAGGAGAAAAGGAACACCCTTTGACGTTAAGACCAGACCCGTGGTGGAGGAACGGTATACCATTGAATTTTGATATCGATTTCTATGCGAATGGCAAAACGTCAATATGTCACAACATCATTGAAATATTTTTCTATATACATATACAACAAGAAAGAAAGAAGACGGGGAAGACGAGGAGGAGAAGGAATTGAAAAAAGTTTGAAATTTGAAAATAAGCTGTAGAACCATGGCACGTTGTCGTGGCTTTGGCTATGCCCAACAAAACTTTATCATGGCGTTGAATTGAGTTTCCAGGTTCGATAGATGACGATAATAGTCTTGTAGGGAGAGGGAATGGGGGTGTGCATATACATTTGTATACATAAAGTTCACCAGGAAATTTATTTTCTAAAGAAAAAAATGGAAGGTACCTTAGGACCATTGAAGATTTTTATAGTAAAAAAAATTGGCCTCTGGAAGTAGGATTATTTTTCTATATAAAAAATCGGTCTAATAAAAGGTCAGGATCAGGTCTAATAACAATATTTTTTAGTAAAAAATCGATCCCAATTTTTTCTATAGAAAATCGTTAAATTATTTCCTTATAGAAAAATTAAATCCTACATTTTATCTCCAAAAAAAAAAAAAAAAAATTCTCCAATTTTTTTTTTCAAAAAAATCAGACCCTAATTTTTTCCAGAAAATCAGACCCTAATTTTTTTCGAAATTTTATTCTTTTCGAAACCCCCATTATCAAACACCAGTGGCCAAGTCATCAACATCATCATCCGCCATCCAGTCTTAAAATCAAATGGGTTTCTAGTGCAAAATATTTGCACGAACTAACCGAACAAGAACAACAATAGCATCAGTGGCAACAACAACAAACAGTCAGTCGGTCGGCCAGGCATGTTGAAAATGTACATTTCAAGCCATTTAAAGTTGGCCATAATAGAATCTGGTGTTGAAATTGTTGATAACTGCACCGGCTACACCAGCCATCCATTCCAGCCGGCAGGCTGGTAGGCAGTCAGCCAACCAGCCCGCATATCGGAACTTTTACTATCAAAGTGAGAAGTAACTTTGGTAGGAATAAAATTTTAAAGCAACTACAAAAAATACTTTATATGAAGTCTTCCGATCGAAATAGGGATAGTCAATATAGGCCTGGAGTTTTAGAAAAACATTTCCATTTAAATATTTTAAGAAGGCCTAATAATAGACTTGGATTTTTTTTTAATATTTTTAGGAGGTCTAAGTCTAGGCGTGAATTTTTTAAAAATATTTTTAGGAGGTCTCATCAATAGAGGCGTGGATTTTTAAAAAATATTTTTAGGAGGTCTCATCAATAGAGGTGTGGATTTTTCAAAAATATTTTTAGGAGGTCTCATCAATAGAGGTGTGGATTTTTCAAAAATATTTTTAGGAAGTCTCATCAATAGAGGCGTGGATTTTTTAAAAATATTTTTAGGAGGTCTCATCAATAGAGGCGTGGATTTTTAAAAAATATTTTTAGGAGGTCTCATCAATAGAGGCGTGGATTTTTAAAAAATATTTTTAGGAGGTCTCATCAATAGAGGCGTGGATTTTTAAAAAATATTTTTAGGAGGTCTCATCAATAGAGGCGTGGATTTTTTTAAAATATTTTTAGGATGTCTCATCAATAGAGGCGTGGATTTTTTTAAAAATATTTTTAGGAGGTCTCACCAATAGAGGCGTGAATTTTTTAAAAAATATTTTTAGGAGGTCTCACCAATAGAGGCGTGGATTTTTTAAAAATATTTTTAGGAGGTCTCATCAATAGAGGCGTGGATTTTTTTAAAAATATTTTTAGGAGGTCTATACAGAGGCGTGGATTTTTTAAAAAAATTTTTATATGGGTGGTTGTTTTAAAAATATTTTTAGGATACCTTTGAAGGTCTCCAAACCGGCGTGGATTTTTTTAAAATATTTTTAGGAAGCCTTTACAAAGGCGTCAATTTTTTAAAAATATTTTTAGGAGGTCTCATCAATAGAGGCGTGGATTTTTTAAAAATATTTTTAGGATGTCTCATCAATAGAGGCGTGGATTTTTTAAAAATATTTTTAGGATGTCTCATCAATAGAGGCGTGGATTTTTTAAAAATATTTTTAGGATGTCTCATCAATAGAGGCGTGGATTTTTTAAAAATATTTTTAAGAGGTCTCATCAATAGAGGCGTGGATTTTTTTTTTAAATATTTTTAAGAGGTCTCATCAATAGAGGCGTGGATTTTTTTTTTAAATATTTTTAGGAGGTTTCATAAATAGAGGCGTGGATTTTTTTTTTAAATATTTTTAGGAGGTCTCATCAATAGAGGAGTGGATTTTTTTAAAATATTTTTAGGAGGTCTCATCAATAGAGGCGTGGATTTTTTAAAAATATTTTTAGGAGGTCTCATCAATAGAGGCGTGGATTTTTTAAAAATATTTTTAGGAGGTCTCACCAATAGAGGCGTGAATTTTTTAAAAAATATTTTTAGGAGGTCTCATCAATAGAGGCGTGGATTTTTTAAAGAATATTGTTTCAGGGTCTAATAGAGGCGTTTATTTTTTAAAAAAAATTTTAGGAGGTCTCATCAATAGAGGCGTGGATTTTTTTAAAAAATTTTTAGGAGGTCTCATCAATAGAGGCGTGGATTTTTTAAAAAATTTTTAGGAGGTCTCATCAATAGAGGCGTTTATTTTTTTTTAATATTTTTAGGAGGTCTCATAAATAGAGGCGTGGATTTTTTTAAAATATTTTTAGGAGGTCTCATCAATAGAGGGGTGGATTTTTTTAAAATATTTTTAGGAGCTCTCATAAGTAGAGGCGTGGATTTTTTAAAAATATTTTTAGGAGGTCTCATCAATAGAGGCGTGGATTTTTTTAAAACATTTTTAGGAGGTCTCATCAATAGAGGCGTGGATTTTTTTAAAATATTTTTAGGAGCTCCCATAAGTAGAGGCGTGGATTTTTTAAAAATATTTTTAGGAGGTCTCACCAATAGAGGCGTGAATTTTTTAAAAAATATTTTTAGGAGGTCTCATCAATAGAGGCGTGGATTTTTTCAAAATATTTTTATGCGGTCTCATCAATAGAGGCGTGGATTTTTTCAAAAAAATTTTAGGAGTTCTCATAAATAGAGGCGTGGATTTTTTTAAAATATTTTTAGGAGGTATCATCAATAGAGGCGTGGATTTTTTAAAAATATTTTTAGGAGGTATCATCAATAGAGACGTGGATTTTTTAAAAATATTTTTAGGAGGTATCATCAATAGAGGCGTGGATTTTTTAAAAATATTTTTAGGAGGTATCATCAATAGAGGCGTGGATTTTTTAAAAATATTTTTAGGAGGTATCATCAATAGAGGCGTGGATTTTTTAAAAATATTTTTAGGAGGTATCATCAATAGAGGCGTGGATTTTTTAAAAATATTTTTAGGAGGTATCATCAATAGAGGCGTGGATTTTTTAAAAATATTTTTAGGAGGTATCATCAATAGAGGCGTGGATTTTTTAAAAATATTTTTAGGAGGTATCATCAATAGAGGCGTGGATTTTTTAAAAATATTTTTAGGAGGTATCATCAATAGAGGCGTGGATTTTTTAAAAATATTTTTAGGAGGTATCATCAATAGAGGCGTGGATTTTTTAAAAATATTTTTAGGAGGTATCATCAATAGAGGCGTGGATTTTTTAAAAATATTTTTAGGAGGTATCATCAATAGAGGCGTGGATTTTTTAAAAATATTTTTAGGAGGTATCATCAATAGAGGCGTGGATTTTTTAAAAATATTTTTAGGAGGTATCATCAATAGAGGCGTGGATTTTTTAAAAATATTTTTAGGAGGTATCATCAATAGAGGCGTGGATTTTTTAAAAATATTTTTAGGAGGTATCATCAATAGAGGCGTGGATTTTTTAAAAATATTTTTAGGAGGTATCATCAATAGAGGCGTGGATTTTTTAAAAATATTTTTAGGAGGTATCATCAATAGAGGCGTGGATTTTTTAAAAATATTTTTAGGAGGTATCATCAATAGAGGCGTGGATTTTTTAAAAATATTTTTAGGAGGTATCATCAATAGAGGCGTGGATTTTTTAAAAATATTTTTAGGAGGTATCATCAATAGAGGCGTGGATTTTTTAAAAATATTTTTAGGAGGTATCATCAATAGAGGCGTGGATTTTTTAAAAATATTTTTAGGAGGTATCATCAATAGAGGCGTGGATTTTTTAAAAATATTTTTAGGAGGTATCATCAATAGAGGCGTGGATTTTTTAAAAATATTTTTAGGAGGTATCATCAATAGAGGCGTGGATTTTTTAAAAATATTTTTAGGAGGTATCATCAATAGAGGCGTGGATTTTTTAAAAATATTTTTAGGAGGTATCATCAATAGAGGCGTGGATTTTTTAAAAATATTTTTAGGAGGTATCATCAATAGAGGCGTGGATTTTTTAAAAATATTTTTAGGAGGTATCATCAATAGAGGCGTGGATTTTTTAAAAATATTTTTAGGAGGTATCATCAATAGAGGCGTGGATTTTTTAAAAATATTTTTAGGAGGTATCATCAATAGAGGCGTGGATTTTTTAAAAATATTTTTAGGAGGTATCATCAATAGAGGCGTGGATTTTTTAAAAATATTTTTAGGAGGTATCATCAATAGAGGCGTGGATTTTTTAAAAATATTTTTAGGAGGTATCATCAATAGAGGCGTGGATTTTTTAAAAATATTTTTAGGAGGTATCATCAATAGAGGCGTGGATTTTTTAAAAATATTTTTAGGAGGTATCATCAATAGAGGCGTGGATTTTTTAAAAATATTTTTAGGAGGTATCATCAATAGAGGCGTGGATTTTTTAAAAATATTTTTAGGAGGTATCATCAATAGAGGCGTGGATTTTTTAAAAATATTTTTAGGAGGTATCATCAATAGAGGCGTGGATTTTTTAAAAATATTTTTAGGAGGTATCATCAATAGAGGCGTGGATTTTTTAAAAATATTTTTAGGAGGTATCATCAATAGAGGCGTGGATTTTTTAAAAATATTTTTAGGAGGTATCATCAATAGAGGCGTGGATTTTTTAAAAATATTTTTAGGAGGTATCATCAATAGAGGCGTGGATTTTTTAAAAATATTTTTAGGAGGTATCATCAATAGAGGCGTGGATTTTTTAAAAATATTTTTAGGAGGTATCATCAATAGAGGCGTGGATTTTTTAAAAATATTTTTAGGAGGTATCATCAATAGAGGCGTGGATTTTTTAAAAATATTTTTAGGAGGTATCATCAATAGAGGCGTGGATTTTTTAAAAATATTTTTAGGAGGTATCATCAATAGAGGCGTGGATTTTTTAAAAATATTTTTAGGAGGTCTCATCACGTCCCTGAGGACATTCTTTTTCTATAGAAAAAAATCATCAGGTCCCTGTAGACATTCTTTTTCTACAGAAAAAAATCCTCGTGTCCCTGAGGACATTCTTTTTCTATAGAAAAAAATCCTCAGGTCCCTGAGGACATTCTTATTCTATAGAAAGAAATCTTCAGGTCCCTGAGGACATTCTTTTTCTATAGAAAAAATCCTCAGGTCCCTGAGGGCATTCCTTTTCTATAGAAAAAATCCTCAGGTCAATGAGCATATTCTTTTTCTATAGAAAAAATCCTCAGGTCCTAGAAAAAAATCCTCAGTTCCCTGATGACATTCCTTTCCTATAGAAAAAATCTTCAGGTCCCTGAGGACATTCGTTTTCTATACCTTCTTCTACAGAAAGAAATCCCCAGGTCATTGAGCAGTTACTTTTTCTATAGAATCCTCAGGAATAAAAATCACCTCAGGTCAGGTTCTACAGCAAGAAAATCCTCTAGCTCCTACAAAGTACACTTTCCATAGAAAAAAATATCTTCAGGTCCCTGAGAAGTTCATATCCCAATGAAAATATCCCCCAGTCTCTCGAGGTTTACTATTTTCCGTATTTAATTTTTTATTTCATATTTTTTTTCTTTCTTCTTTAAATCATGACGATTATTATTCTGCACTATAAGGCGAATGGGAGGTCAAGCTCTTCTTTTCAAGAGGAAAATTGTTACAAAAAGTATTTCAGTTGTTGTTTTTGCTGATGTTGTTGCTGTTTCTGTTTTCTTTGGTACACACAGCATGCCCTGGCTGTCGCTTCACATTTGTTCGCAAAAATATAAACAAAAGATTTTACATGGCTTCTGCTGCTGATGTTTCTACTTCTTAAAGGCTTTTTAACTTTTTCCACCGCCCAAGGCCCCCTCTTTGTGCTATTACAGCAGTAGCAACAACATGGAAAAATACAAGTGCAAAACATATACAATCGCCATCACGGGGCAACAACAAAAAACAACAACAACAAAATAAACACAAATAAAAACCATGAAATACAACAAACATCCAACTTAACAAAAATATTGGCGAATGCTACCACATTTAGCTGGGAAATTAATTAATTGGTCGGATTTTGAGTAAAAATAAAACCCACGCCTCTATTGATGAGACCTCCTAAAAATATTTTTAAAAAATCCACGCCTCTATTGATGAGACCTCCTAAAAATATTTTTAAAAAGTCCACGCTTCTATTGATGAGACCTCCTAAAAATATGTTTAAAAAATCCACGCCTTGTCTTAGACCTCCTAAAAATATGTTTAAAAAATCCACGCCTCTATTGATGAGACCTCCTAAAAATATTTTGAAAAAATCCATGCCTCTATTGATGAGAACTCCTAAAATTTTTTTGAAAAAATCCACGCCTCTATTGATGAGACCGCCTAAAAATATTTTGAAAAAATCCACGCCTCTATTGATGAGACCTCCTAAAAATATTTTTAAAAAATCCACACCTCTATTGATGAGACCTCCTAAAAATATTTTTAAAAAATCCACGCCTCTATTGATGAGACCTCCTAAAAATATTTTTAAAAAATCCACGCCTCTATTGATGAGACCTCTTAAAATTATTTTTAAAAAATCCACGCCTCTATTGATGAGACCTCCTAAAAATATTTTTAAAAAATCCACGCCTCTATTGATGAGACCTCCTAAAAATATTTTTAAAAAATCCACGCTTCTATTGATGAGACCTCCTTAAAATATTTTGTAAATATCCAAATGATTTTAAATTTTCTTCTGGCAACATTAAAACGTGTTATATCTGTTTTTAAACGACAATCCGCCTATCCGACTGTCAGTCTGACCGCCAGCCATTCTGTCCAATTCGTTCATCTTGACGCAGACGTATGACGTTGCGTCACATTCACAACATGTGAATGGAGGGCTTAAGGCCCGCAATGGAAAGACAGGCAAAAAAAACGATAACAACAACAAACTTGAAATACTCCAAAAAAACGGAAAACGTTACAAGTACAACAACAGCACTTTATCCATACTTTAGCTAAGGCAATAGCAGCAACAAAAACAACAACAACAAATGGCCGACCAACCAAAACAGCATCTCCCCAGAGTAAATAACAGGGAACACACTACCATAGCACTCACACACACAGCAAGAGAGGGAGAGCAAGAGAGTTGAATGGTTAGTTGGCTGGCTGACTAAACAGGAAACCATTGCAAAATGAAAACACATTCAAGGCAAAACAAAACAAAGCAAAGAACCCCTTTGCTGTGGTGTGGAGAGAAGAATTACGGGAGAGTGAGAGCAACAGTTAGGAGAACAAAACAAACCACGCCTTGCTCGTAATAATAAAACAGCGTCGGCGATGGACAGCAAGTGGTGGTGTTGTTGTTTGGCATTGGTGGTAAATAATAACCGAAAATGAAATGTGTTATGTTCTCACTCTCTGGGAAATCAAAATATGAGGGTTATCTACACGTGTGAGTAAGGGAGAGAGAGCTATGTTTCAATTGATAACTTTACTATCTATTGTCATCATCAAACTTGCCCAAAGGTGAGTCGGTTCGCTGCTTTGTACGCATGTCTTCCACTCGGCCTTTAGTTCGTGTGCGTGTGCAGTTTTGTTTATATCACAAACAGTAAAGGCGTTCAAAGGTGTTGTAAGCTCACTCACGGTACAACCAAACAAAAAAACTATCACACACACGCATGTTAACATGTCAAAGCGTCCACTGTTTCCATCCATACAGTAGTGTGGACCCCAACCGGTGAACTGATAACAAAACAGAACACAACACGATCATTGTAATGTTTTTGGCGTGGAAATCGGGTTTCCAAACAAAACAAGAGTAACGAGAAAAAAAAACACCAGTAGCCGTCGTCCTCCATACAAAACAAAACGTTCGTCCGTCTGTCATACGAACGTTCGCTTAGTGATGATTGATGCCCGTTCGTTACTGCAAAAACTAGTAGTGAATGCGTGCCGAAGAGTGTGTTGTGTGAATGCAGCCACCTCTGTCAACGTCACCGTTGGATGTTGACATCTGCTGCTGCCGTCGCCGTCAACTGCTGCTGCCGACTGTGTATTGAGCAAAATATCATCACTTCTCGCACAAACATCATCATTTTTTCGGATTAGATATCACACAGACTTAACCGCGGGCAGTTTATGCAAGAATTCTCGGTACATGTCACGTCACAAAAGTCAGTCAATCGTCGTCGTCGTTGTCACGTAAACAAATGGTCGTCGTTTTTTTTCATTGTGCAAAAAATGTAAATGATGAAAATCTAGAAAGGAAAACAATTTTTACCGTCGCCGTGTGTACCGTTTTTGTTTGTGGCAAAGTGTAGTGTCAAACGGAAGCTTAAAGGGATATAAGAAAAATTTATAAGAATAAAAAATATATAATAAACAAAAAAATACAATTAAAAATAAAGAAAGAAATTGAAAATATTGTAAAGAAAAATCTAAAAGAGCCCGCTTCCAATGAAATATAAATGCAAATTGAAAAAATATAGAAATAAAAACAAGTGTTAAAAGTATGTAAATTCCTGCAAAGTGTTAATCCCGCCTATCTGGAAAAAAAAGTTATTATGCTCAATGCTTTAAAAAAATATATATGAAAAAACCTATATTAAAAATTATTATTTTCTGAATGAAAAAATAAGGCAACAAAAAATATTTTTTATATAAAAAAACCACAAAATACAATTTTTAAATTGAATAAAAAATTAAAAACAAATTTAATTTAAATATTGAATAATTTAAATTCGCAAGTGTTTTTTGTTTCAACCTTCTCCTAACAAATGGAATAACATTAACAACAATAAAAAAAACCAACACAAAATCATCATCTAAGGATACACACAAAAAAAGGATATA
>NW_026876768.1:0-20862 GCF_032173495.1 Musca vetustissima
GTGTCCATTTGGTATGATGCAGCATAATGCACTGTCCAATATTTAGATCGATCAGAGAAAAGTTTATTATTTGATACACAATTTGAATGAACTCAGACGAAAATATACATATACATCAATCAGGGCCTAATTCAATACATCGTTGAAAATTCCATCTCAACGGACTCACCTTAGAAATTAGGTGCACATTTTACATAAAATTGGACCGATATGGCCCATCATCGATCTTGACCTTCCTACAGAAAAAAACAAAGCATTATATTTCATTTAAGTGGTGCATCAAAAACCGAAATATGAAATACGTTCAAAACAATTAATGGAAATTGTACACCAAATAACCACCGTGTATCCGATTTCCGCTTAGAGGAGATAAAACACATTAGGCGTAACAGGAAGGGCAAGATAGGCGGTAAGATTTCACTGTGTCTTGAGGCAGGTATTTTAGTATTGCTTCTACTTGGCGGCGTGCTCTATTGTAAAGTCTACAGACATCTTTGGTTTGCTTCGAATATCCCCTATTACTGAAAGTGTTTCAGGGGAACACACATTCAGCGACTAAGCTCATTTTTGGCTCATTGAGTACGTAAATAAGCAGAATTGTCGATATTGAGGCGAACATCAGACAGAGGTTTGGCAAAACTTACAAATGCATCCCGAAAAAGTCAAACTTTGGTGCGAGGTATTAAATTAAATCAAATATCGATTCAAATAAAGGTTTAATAGATTTTTTCTGCACGTTTTTCAACATTCCTCTAACTCGTAAAAATTTCTCTTTATAATAATTTCAATGACCCAAATCTCTATCATCCCATTAAAGCAGACACTCTAAATATACATATATTATACCATGGTCATTGTGTATTATGTCAAAATGTTATGTACATTTTGCTGTTCGAAAGAAAAAACCAGTAAGAAAAGTAGTAAAGTCGGACTGGGCCGACTATATGATAACCTTCATCACTTTTGGTATATTCCACATATCCTAATCCTAACAGACGACGCGTTTTTGTTATATATCTGAACCGATTTCAAGGAAAATAGCTAGAGACTAAATTATATTACTTCAGTACGTTGTGTCAATCGTCCTAGCTATGAATCTTTTCACGAAGCTTAGCAACATCATTTTAGACTTAATTCAGTACTCTATACCAAAATTCGTGCAAATCGAAAGATATATAGGGACTTTGGTGCACCAATTACATTAAATCGGACGAAAATATATATGGGAGTTATATCTAAATCGAAAATATATATGGGAGCTATATCTAAATCTGAACCGATTTTCACGAAACTTTGTCACATCATTCTAGACGTAACTCAGTACGCTATGCCAAAATTCGTGCAAATGAAAAGATTTCCGGGACTTTGGTGCACCAATTACCCAATATGGGAGCTATATCTAAATCTAAACCGATTTTCATGAAGCTAAGCACACATTATTACAGACACAATTCAGTACGCTATGCCAAATTTCGTGCAAATCAAAAGATATTAAGGGTCTTTGGTGCACCAATTACCTTAAATAGGATGAAAAAATGTATGAGAGCTATATCTAAATCTGAACCGATTGTCACGAAACTTTGCACACATCATTCTAGACTTAATTTAGTACGCTATGCCAAATTTCGTGCAAATCGTAAGATATATAGTGACATTCGTACACAATTTACTTTAAATCGGAAGAAGATATATTCTACATTCTAGATGGGCGAAGCTATATATGGGAGCTATATCTTAATCTGAACCGAACTTTGCACACATCATTCTAGACTTAATTTAGTACGCTATTCCAAAGTTCGTGCAAATCGAAACATATATAGTGACATTGGTACACAATGTACCTTAAATCGGAGGAAGATATATATGGTAGCTATATCTAAATCTGAACCGATTTTCACGAAACTTTGCACACATCATTCTAGATCTTATTTATTGCGGTGTGCCAAATTTCGTGCAAATCGTAAGATATATATGGTCTTTGGTACACCATTTACCTTAAATCAGACGAAAATATTTTCCCCAATTTCAATAGGGTCAAACAAATGAGCTGTGCCAAATTTCATCCGATTCGGATCATAAATACGACCTGTACTTTGTTTAGAATTTAACATGGACAGACGAATTGACGGGCATGCATAAATCGACTCAGAAATTAATTCTATGCATATTCTTAAAAGGAACCATGGGTCTATCTCGATTATTTTTGCCTATTACAAACATTTTGAAGGCATAATACCCAGTACCACAGTGGAGTGAAGGGTATAACAATAACAAAATAAAGGCACGAGACGAAGACCCAAACTTTTATTTGTTGGAAACACAGGTCTTAGTATGTTGCTGATAGTACCATTACTACTTCATCATACAACTCATACAACTTCATCATACTCACCCTGGTGTCGCTCCTTTTCGGACATCATGTAGAAAAAAATTTATATATACAAACAAGTAGTGGAGATTATTTTAAAGTTTAACTCATAACAGAAACACCTGCAATAACAACAATAGCAACACCAACAACAATAGCCGGCAACGCTTGCCTAGCCCCAACAACAATGGACTACGAAGTAACAGTAAAAATAGCAACAGCATCAACTGGAGTGACAACAACAATAAATAGTGTCCTTTACAAGCATTAACATGAAAATGGATCCATAAACATGTCATTCTGTAACCTACACTAAAGTTTTCATTTGGTTCAGATATAGGGTTGCTTCTTACAATGGGACAAAATTATATAAAGCAATGTAAAGGAAATGTATTATAGTAACTACAGTTCATTGTACCAATTGTGTGGAAATCAGACAAACTTTGGGTCTTTAGTGCACAATTTACACACACTCGGAAGAAAAAATATATAGGAGCTATATCTAAATCTGAACCGATTTTCACGAAACTTAACACACATAATTCTAGACCTTATTCATTACGCAATACCAAATTTCGTGCAAATCGAAATATATATAGGGACTTTGGTGCAACATTTACATTAAATCGGACAAAATTATATATGGGAGCTATATCTACATCTGGGCCGATTTTCAGTAAACTTAACACACATCATTCTAGACGTAATTCATTACGATATGCCAAATTTCGTGCAAATCGAAGGATATATAGGGACTTTGGCGCACCATTTACATAAAATCGGACGAAACTATATATGGGAGCTATATCTAAATCTGGACCGATTTTCTCAAAACTTGGCAGACATCACTCTAGGCTCAACTCAGTACGTTATGCCGAATTTCGTGCAAATCGAAATATATATAGGGATTTTGGTGCACCATTTACATGAAATCGGACGAAACTATATATGGGAGCTATATCTAAATCTGGACCGATTTTCTCGAAACTTCGTAGACATCATTCTAGACTCAATTCAGTACGTTATGCCCAATTTCGTGCAAATCGAAAGATATATAGCGACTTTGTTGCACCATTTACATGAAATCGGACGAAACTATATATGGGAGAATGATTAGGCTGTACCAAATTTCGTGCAAATCGAAAGATATATAGCGACTTTGGTGCACCATTTACATGAAATCGGACGAAACTATATATGGGAGCTATATCTAAATCTGGACCGATATTCTCGAAACTTGGCAGACACCACTCGAGGCTTAATTCAGTACGTTATGCAAAATTTCGTGCAAATCGAAAGATATATAGGGACTTTGGGGCACTATTTACATGAAATCGGACGAAACTATATATGGGAGCTATATCTAAATCTTGACCTATTTTCACGAAACTTGGCAGACATCATTCTAGACCTAATTCATTATGCTGTACCAAATTTCGTGCAAATCGAAAGATATATAGGGACCGTTTACATTAAATCGGTTAAATATATATATGGGAGCTATATCTAAATCTGAACCGATTTTTCCCAATTTCAATAGGGTTCGTCCTTGGGCCAAACAAATGAGCTGTGCCAAATTTCATCCAATTCGGATCATAAATGCGACCTGTACTTTGCTCACAAAAATACATGGACAGACAGACAGACGGACAGACGGACGGACGGACATGCATAAATCGACTTAGAAAGTGATTCTATGCATATTCTCAAAAGGAACCATGTGTCTATCTCGTTTCCTTTTGCCTGTTACAAACATATGCACAAAGACATAATACCCTGTACCACAGTGTGGTGAAGGGTATACAAATCACAAGAAGTTTGGAGATGTGATACGGTAATGCATTTTTTGGAATTTGATCAAAAATATCGATTTAAACTAGATATTAAACTTGGGAGTATAGTTATATGGGTGCTCTATTGAAACGAGTACCGATATTAAAAAAAACTGCCAGAACTACCCAAAAAACCGTAAGTTGGGATGTACCCTTATGTGGGAGCTATCCTAAAAAGTGGAACAATACAGATAATTTGTGGAAGATTGTCTACCTTATTTTCAAATTACAGCTGATTAGTGTGAGCATCTAAAGTGCCGAATAAGGAGGAGATGCCAATACATGGAAGCTATCCAGAGATATTGATCCTGAAATATTGTGCGGTAACTTAATGTGGACAAATATGCCCCATTTACAATGCCAAGTATGCTACTAGTTGTGGTAATATGGATTACTCTACTCACGAGACACCTTTGTTACTACATATTAAGGGAGCTTTCATCAATGAGAAACTGGATCTATCTATTACGAACTCAAATACAAGTGCAGGAAAACTGTGCCACCAATTCATTCAGTGAGGAGAGTTCCGTAAGGAAAACTGTCAACAGACAGATATTGCATATAGGCGTACTCTCTTGTGGCCCATGATGTTAAATTGGGTCTTGTTGTTCGATGATGAACTGACCACTATAGGTCAGGAATCAACTTTTCGGCAAAAAGTCCACATTGGGTAGAGCCGATAACGTTATGTAATTTAAATCTCGAGAATTTGAGCTGTGCACTAGTAAAATTTTACAACAAATGACATGGGGTCGAAATCAAATAAAAAATTTAAAATTTAGCATATAAAAATCATAAATTTGATTTTTTTTTCCAAAATAAATTGAGTTTCAGAAACTAGTGGCAAGCACTGCCAGAGGATATTTTAATGGTTATACCACCAATCGACGACTTAATATGTTATATGTGCAGAAATTTGCGACCGTTCATAAACCTTAAAGGTTATTGTCGATAATATAAAAATAGTCCTTGAATATTGCCTTTAAATTTTTTTACTAACATAGCATACTGATTATCAAATTGGAGGATATTAGTCTCATATTTAACCAAATGGGCTGTAATTTGGTATTATGGGTTCGCATTGCGTAGGGCATATTCTTACGAAAAATTACTAATTTTGGTCCACAATTTGGTGTACCCCCATGTAACTGTATTCCCATAATGTTTGTCTTTTGAAGATTTGATTCGAGTTTTTCATCCAAATTCCCTATAATTTAGTATTTTGAATTTCCATTGGGTTTACAATCTTCGTACCACAAACTATCAACATTGATTTAGTTTTTTGAGTAGGCCCCACATTAGTTTGCAGTTTTGGGATTTTGGGCACGTTTTTCAAACAAAATTGACAATAATTCAAATTTAAGGCGAGTATAATACACATTTACATTACTTATTATATTTAGCGTCCTCGAATCCTTTATATCTGATATTTATTTCATAAAACCATTGCTCTAATTATGGTCAATAAAAAGGATCACTTGCCCATAGTGCACCCATATCTGATATGCAATTTCCTATCAATGGGTTTAGCTAAAAACCAGCGGGACAAGCTCGCACTCTGCATATGCTAGTGTCTTTAACGTGACTTGAAATAATGATTTACTGGATAATGAGAGCCTCTTTATAGACTTTATATATCTCTCTCTATATTTAGTTCGAGGATTTTAATATAATTCCGAGCAGGGGTTCCTGAACAAATGGCTCTCTACTCTAGCTGATAAATGCGTATGAAATAGGCGATTCTATAACGATTTATGCATTATCCATTTGTCTGTTGAAATCACAGTTGAGCTAGCAATATTTAAGATAGAGCTTTAACATTTTACACTAATAGTTAATGGGTCGATTACGGATGGTAACCATAGTATAGTGGCGTTGCCATTTGCCAAATTTGAATTATGGATGGCAACTGTTGTCAACTTCAGTCGCTTCTAATATAATTTTTCGGCAACCACTTATTTCTGGTTGCTGTTTAGTACTGTTTAGCAATAATAATTGAAATTTAAAGGATTCCAATTATGGTTAAAATTACTACCAAAGAACCATTTGAGGTCTTAAATGCGCGAATAAAACCCACACAAATGTAGCACGAGGCGTGCGGACTTTTGGTCAAACCAAAGCCACTACCGATGATGTTTGGAAGGCCATGTTCATTTAAATATAAATTGCGAACATCTACTTTTGGGTCCATAAGAAATACGTTTGTGTCATCTTTCCGACAACACCCGGGAACTTTGTTTTCGAGTAAAACAATGTTTATTTTTCCCTTTTTCCTCCTCTGTTAATTTGGAAGCAATCCAAATTTTACGCAGTTTTTCCTCTATTAGCCGGAAAATTTCGATCAAAACCACCGACATTGTGGGTTGAGACATGCCAAGGTTGAAGTCATTGCCATGTGACTTTTGAAAACTTCCCTCCGCAAAAAATCTCAGAGCTGCACATACTTTAAAGAGAGGAGGTATTGCTGTTGACCGTCGGGCTTTTCGGAAACGAGGATTTAATGCTTCAAATAAGTACACAACGGCATCTTATGGTAGCCGAAAATACGCCTTAAAGCTAAAATGAGTAGTTGATTGATCTTAAATGCCTTCTAATTGATGTCACGCCTTGCATATCATATTTATCATCAAACAAGTGAAAAAGCGTTAAGTTCGGCCGGGCCGAACTTTGGATACCCTCCACCATATATATACTGACAGGTACTAGAAATGAAAATATAGGGAACATACAAACAAGTGGACCTATACCGACATTTCTATGTAAACTATAATACAAATTTCAGAAATTTTTAATGGATAATTATACCCTCAGCCTTATGGCTAATGAGGGTGTATACAATTTACACCGTGAAAATGTGCCTCATCGAAATGTTGGTTCTAGACCCCATGTTTCTTTGGACCAAATCCGTTTCAGAAAATATACATTTCATCCAAACTATGCCAATTTTATTATTATTTCCAAACTTAGTTCAAATTCGAAGAAGGGGAATATCGGTCAACTCCTTCTGGTACCTCCCACACAGGGGCTAGGTTTAAATACAGGTTATAGTTCATATATAGTTCATTATCGAACCTTACGTTCTAGTTTTTTATCTCGATATCCTCCACAGGTGATATAGTTACAACAGAGTCTTAGAACCAAACCCAAAACGCGGAACAAATTGCATAACTATTTTAATATAAAAAAGGGGTTATATAGGGACTACCCCAAAAAGGGGGTGCATATTAAAATGTTTTTGTAGAGAAATTTGTTACCATATTCGACTACAAAAAACCAAATTTCAGCGAATTCGGTTGAAAAACGTGCTCAAGAACCTCAAAATAGCGAAAATTGGGGGTACCCTTATATGGGGGCTACCAGAAAAATTGGACCTATATTTATAATTTTTGGTGGAGATATTTGGCACCCAATAGGAACCAAATGTACCAAATTTCAATTTCAGAAATCGGTTGAAAAGCGCGCTCAAGAACCCCAAAATACCGACATTTGGGGGGGTACCCTTATATGGGGGCTATCCGAAAAAATGGACCTATATTTATAATTTTTTGTGGAGAGATTTGGTATCTATTGAGAACTCAAAATACTAAATTACAGCTAATTCGGCGCAAAAATACGTTAAAAACCCCCAAAATACTGAAAATTAGGAGGTACCGTTATATGGGGGCTACCAGAAAAAGTGGACCTATATTTATAATTTTTTGTGGAGACATTGAGTACCCAATAAGAACCCAATGTACCAAATTTTAGCGAATTCGGTTGAAAAACGCGCTCAAGAACCCCAAAATACCGAAAATATGGGGGGAACCCTTATATGGGAGCTAAGCCTAAACGTGGACCGATAAAGCCCATCTTCGAACTTGACCTGCCTGCAGGCAAAAGACGACTCTATGCGAAATTTTGGGGCTCTATCTCAATTCGTTTAGACGCTAGAGTGATTACAACAGACAGACGGACAGACCCTCCACCATAGTATGGTGGAGGGTATAAAAATAGTTCCACTGAGCTTATCATCACTTATAATTAGTTTTTCTGTCCGTCTGTCTGTCTGCCCGTCTGTCGATGTTAAATTGTAAACATCATCCAATTCGGATTATAAATGCGACCTGTACGCATTTATACTCCGATTTGGATGAAATTTGGCACAGCTCACTTATTTGGCCCAAGGACGAACCCTATTGGAATTGGAAAAAATCGGTTCAGATTTAGATATAACTCCCATATATATTTTCGTCCGATTTAAGGTAAATGGTGTACCAAAGTCCATTTAAATTTTTCGATTTGCACGAATTTTGGCATAGCGTACTGAAATAAGTGCAGAATGATGCGGGTTAAGTTTCGTGCAAATCGGTTCAGATTTAGATATAGCTCCCATATATATATAGATTCGCCCGATTTTAGGTAAGTGGTGCACCAAAGGCCCGGAAAATCCTTTGATTTGCACGAATTTTTGCGTAGCGTATTAAATTAAGTCTAGAATGACGTGTACTAAGTTTAGTGAAAATCGGTTCAGATTTAGATATAGCTCCCATATATAGTTTCGCCCGATTTTAAGTAAATATTGCACCAAAGTCCCTGAAAATCATTGGATTTGCACGACTTTTGGCATAGCGTGCTAAAATAAGTCTGTAATGACGTGTGGTAAGTTTAGTAAAAATTGGTTCAAATTTAGATATAGCTCCAATATATATTTTCGTCCCATTTTTGGTAAATGGTGCACCAAAGTCCCTGAAAATCGTTCAATTTCCGTCTGTTGGTGTTAAATTGTAAACAAAGTACAAGTCGCATTAGTAAACCGAATTGGAAGAAATTTAGCACAGCTCATTTATTTGGCCCAAGGACGAACCCAATTGAAAATGGGAAAAATTGTTCAGATTTAGATATAGCTCCCTTATATATTTTCGTCCGATTTAACGTAATTGGTGCATCGTATATATCATTCGATTTGCACGAAATTTGGTATAGCGTACTGAATTGAGCCTGGAGTGATGTGTGCCGAGTTTCCAGAAAATCGGTTAAAATTTAGATATAGCTCCCATATATATTTTCGTCCGATTTAATGTAAATGGTGCACCAAAGTCCCTATATATCATTCGATTTGCACGAAATTTGGTATAGAGTACTGAATTGAGCCTGGAGTAATGTGTTTCATGTTTCGTTAAAATCGGTTCAGATTTAGATATAGCTCCCAAATATATTTTCGTCCGATTTTAAGTAAATCGTGCCTAACACTCCTCATAAGTGTCAGATTGACATAAACCTTTGCACAACGTACAAAATTCATCCAATTTCATGTTAATGGTTCTTCAGAAATGCCACGTCTGTTGCGATGCATCTGTTCAATATAGCCATAGCGGTGAAGGGTATCATATAGTCGGCCCCGTCCGACTTTACTACTTTCCTTACTGGTTTTTATTCTCATTAGGCGCAAAATACTTCTTCAAAAAATACTGGTTTACGATTCGATATACCTTTTATTTAGAGGTAAGTCTGATTTTCAATATTTCGAAAGGTTTGACAGCATTTTGTCGCCTCAAGGGATGTAATGTGGTATTACGTTTTCTTTAAATGGGGAAACATTTTGCACAATAATGTTGATACAGTTTTAATGCTTTTACATCGCTCCCATACAAAGGCCTGCTTAATTGTCTATCTGTTTAACTTTCAAGCCCAATTTTCTAACCTAAGTGTCTGTAATTTGGTATTTAATTTTCCTAAATAAAACCAGCAAGGAAAGTAGTAAGGTCGGACTGGACCAACCACCACTTTGGGTATATTCTGAATATGTATCCTAACAGACTTCGCATTTTCGAAGGAAAATTGCCATTAAATTCAACCAAACTTCGTTCAAATCCAAATATAGGGACTTTGGTGCACAATTTTCATAAAATCGGACAAAAATATATATGGGAGTTATATCTAAATCTGAACCGATTTTCTCAAATTTCAATAGACGGACTGGCATGCGTAAATCGAATTAAAAAGTCATTCCATGCAATGAATTCGTAAAAGTATCTTCGGATCTATCTCGTTTCATTTTACCTCTTACAAACATACAAACATAACACCTCGTATCACAGTGTGGTGAAGGATATAAGTATCAGTGTTTGCAGCCTGACATACACATATGCAGAAAATGATCAATTTAAGGTTTGGATGTGGCTCCCATATAATATTAATGTTCTATTTTAGTCAGATATGTTTAGATATATTTCCAATATAAAGGTTCCGGCCGATTTTGTTCCTGACTTTAAAAAAAAACCATTTTAGAGTCACAATAATGTTTACTCTATTGGCGAATTTTCACTGCCTGATATCCCTAGGAAGACTATAAATCATTTCGTAAAAGATATTTACCCTTAGAACATACTTTTAAAAAAATATGTCTGCATAGAAACGCATTAACAGCACGCCGTCTAAAGGAGGGCTTGCCGCCTATAGGGTTAAAGTTCAGGACTGGTTAGTCTGTAAGAAGTTATTCTCTACTCAGTTACTCGAGGTAAACGGTATACGAATAATTAAAAAAACAGTAAGGAAAGTAGTAAAGTCGGACGGGGCCGACTATATGATACCCTTCACCACTTTGGGTATATTTAAAAGATGAATCTTAACAAATGTCTCATTTTTAAAGGACCAGTAAAATGATCCATAAACATGTCATTCTGCAACCTATACTAAAGTTTTCATTTGGTTAGGTATAGAAGCTATATTTAAATCTGAACCGATTTCATGAAACTTAACACCCAAAGATATTAAGGGACTTTAACAAACCGAAAGATATTAAGGGACTTTGGTACACCATTTACCTTAAATCGGACGAAAATATATATGGGAGTCAACTCAGAAAGTGATTCTGTGCATATTTTCAAAAGGAACCATGTGCCTATTTCCTTATGCCTATACCCTGTACAAGAGTGTAGTGAAGGGTACAAAAAATCGGACGAGAGAACGAAACTATAGGTATAAATAAATCTGAACCGATTTCAACAAAACTCGGATCATAAATGCGACATTGTTAACAAAAATACATGGACGGACTTAGAAAGTGATTCTATGCATATTCTCAAAAGGAACCATGGGTCTATCTTCTTTTTGTCTGTTACAAACATATGAGCAACGACATAATACCCTGTGCCACAGTGTGGTGAAGGGTAAAAAAGGAGGTTTTATGGGGACTACCCCTTAAAGGGGCCGAATAATATTAATTTTTGGGAGGGAGGTTTGTTGCCATAGACGACTACAAAAAACCAAATTACAAAAAAGAACACCAAAATACCTAAAATTGGGGGTACCCTTACATGGGGCTACCCGAAAAAATTTACCTATATTTATAATTTATAGTGGAGAAATTTGCTACCTAATAAGAACTCGACGTACTAAATTACAGTCGATTCGGTCGAAAAATACGATCAGAACCCCCAAAATACACAAAATTTGGGCGTGCCGTTATATGGGGACTACCAGAAAAACTAGTCCTATAATTATAATTTTTAGTTGAGTAATTTGGTACCCAATAAGAACCCAATTTACAAAATTTTGGAGAATTTGGGGGTACCCTTATATGGGAGCTATGCCTAAACGTGGACCGATTTTCTCCAATTTCAAAAGGGCCAATTAAGTGACCTGTGCCAAATTTCATCCAAATCGGATCATAAATGCGACCTGTACTTTATTAACATGCATAAATCGACTCAGAAAGTGATTCTACGCATATTCTCAAAAGGAACCATGGGTCTATCTCGATTATTTTTGCCTGTTACAAACATATGCACAAAGACATAATACCCTGTACCACAGTGTGGTGAAGGGTATAAAAAACCCAGAAAACCAAGTTTTAGTTACTTTGATAAGGAGGAATGCCAAAAAATGCAGCAATATTGTTGCATATCTGGCTCCAAAAATCAGGAAATCCCAAATACTGCTACTTTGGTCGGAAAATGGGTGTAAAACCCTATGGTAGAACGTACAATAAATAGAAGAATAACTTTAAAAATTCGCATATTGTCCATCTGAACATCTAATTAGGGTAATAATTTATACACGCCAGGTTGGATTGCAAACAAATATTAATTCTTTGTTACATATTTTCAACTAGTTTCATGTCAACAAATGACATCAGCAACATATTCCCAACCAATACGCGATTTTCCCTCAGCCATGAACACACATTACCCTAACGGACAACGCACAATATCCACACGTAGATCGAGAGACACTCACACACACAATAACACATTTTAACAATTCCATTACATGTGTTCGTGGTTTGGTTTTAATTTTTTTACCACGGTATCTCAAAAGAAGAATGTTCATTTCTTGGAAAAAGAAGAAGAAAAATAAGATATGTATACAAAAGGTTCAGTATGTGGTGGTCTCTGAGGTTATTATCATAATTAAAAAAAGTCGTTGAAGGCAATGCAACATCGTATAAGCCTTCTTAGACAACGTCATTGACGATATTCCATAGGGGTTATTACGAAAATGTAGGAAAATGAAATCTACAGAAAATATCTATGTATTTCATATAAAATCACGCACTCTCATTGCTGCTAAGAAATTTCCCACATGTCATAGTTTTCATTAGGGTAATGACATCATCATAAGTCTAATTATAAATGACATATCTGCATGTCGGCATGCCAGGTAATTATCCAGCTTTGGAGGATGTTGAGAAAATATATACATATATTTCTTTTTCTGTTATATTTCTTAGAAGTGTCTAATCCATATAGAAATGTGTTGAAGGAAATAAAAAATAAAGAATTGTGTAATAATTTAGAAGAATATGTTTGTATGTTGAAATCAAATCTCATTTTGGAGAACTTTGAAATTTGGACAAATAGTCTATAAATAAAGATCAGTTAGAAAGTTCAATACACCCTTCACAAATTTCGGTGTATACAAGAGATTTTCCTAGGATTCTAGATATACCCATCACAAATGATTTGAATTGAATTTAATTCAATTTAAAAGAATATTGACTAAAATCGGCCGAAATTGAAAATGTTATTTACATAGATATCTTTACAGATTGTCAAGCAATCCCTACACAAGTCATTCAAAAATTGATGACAAATTTCAAGTCAATCGGGTAGAATTAGGGTCTTCGGTGTACCATTTGTATAAAATTGAATAAAATTAAGTAAATCTGGACCCATTTGAAGCAAATTTAACACGATCCATTCGTACCCTAAAATATTCGGTATGTTGAGGCTTTCAGACACGGCTTTCATCCTAGTAATTTGGTACTTTCGTTTCTCATTGTGTAGTAAATCTTTGCTATATTAAGGGAAGTAAGGGAATTAGTAAAGTCGGACTGGGCCGACTATATGATAACCTTCACCACTTAGGCTATATTGTACATATGTATCCTTACAATTGCATGTCAATGTTCCCTCAAAGGAACATACTCATGTCTTGACACAAGCTACTCGGTACGTTGCACTGTTTAAAATTTAATCTAAATCCGAAATAAATATGAAAAAAAACACAATAATTCAGTACGTTGTGCAAAATTTCGTGCAAATCGAAAGTTATATAGAGACTTTGGTGCATCATTTACCTTAGATCGGACGTAAGTATATATGGGAGCTATACCAAAATCTGAATCGATTTTCCCGAAACTTACCACTCATCATTCTTGACTCAATTCAGTTCGCTATGCCAAATTTCGTGCAACTCGAAAGTTATATAGAGACTTCGGTGCAGTATTTACGTTAAATCGGACGAAATGGGAGCTACATCTAAATTTGAACCGATTTTCAGAAAACATAGCACACATCATTCTAGGCGTAATTCAGTACGCTGTGCCGAATTTCGTGCAAATCGAAAGTTATATGAGACTTTGGTGCACCATTTACGTTAAGGGGACCCCCCCATTCTCGGGGTCAAAATTTTTGTTGACTTAATTCCAATCTACACTAATTCAAGAATGTCCCTGCAAAATTTCAAGTAAAAATCTCAAGAACTCTTGAAGATATAGCCGATTTATTGTGTCAGCATCAAGTGACGGCTGAAGGGCTTCTCAAACTTTAAACGCGTTTTTCTCTAAACATTTTTTTGCGAATGGCGGGCACGATAACTCAAAAACTAATAACCCAATCGATTTCAAATTTTTACACGTTTCTCTGTGAGTGTATAGCTATCGTATGAACTAGGATAAAGCCAATCGGTGAAGATCTTCCTTATTTTTTAACTTGGTTTTTGGTAAAAAATCGGCGATTTTCCAAAAATATTTTTTCAAAGGTCCGCAATTTTGTTAATTTTAGAGCGAAGTCAATAAACTTGTTTCATACGAGAGCCAGACATGTACTCTTTCTAACACCGTTGGAATTTTCGGATTCCGATGTTCCAGTGAGGAGTTATCATGCCCGCCATCAAAAATAAGGACTTTTCTTTGATCACAAAAAACAACAACAAAACAACAACAAAATTTTTTTGTAAATTATTTTTCTTCCTCTTTAAATCTTCAAATATATATGTGCAAAGTTACAACCTTAACAAGCATTGGTATTGAATTACCAGCCCATTTAAAATCTTAAAAATAAAAAATCGAGAATGGGGGGGTTCCCTTAAATCGGACGAAATGGGATCTATATCTAAATCTGAACCGATTTTTACGAATCTTGGCACACATCATTCTAGACTCAATTCGGCACGCTATGTCTAATTTCGTGCAAATCGAAAGTTATATGAGACTTTGGTGCACCATTTACGTTAAATCGGACGAAATGGGAGCTATATCTAAATTTGAACCGATTTCCAGAAAACATAGAACACATCATTCTAGGCGTAATTCAGTACGCTGTGCCGAATTTCGTGCAAATCAAAAATATTTAGGGACTTTGGACCAACATTTACCTTAAATCGGACGAAAATATATATGGGACCTATATCTAAATCTGGACCGATTTTCTCGAAACTTAACACACATCATTCTAGACCTAATTCATTATGCTATGTCAAATTTCGTGCAAATTGAAAGATATATAGTGACCTTGGTGCACAATTTACATTAAATCGGATGAAAATATATATGGTAGCTATATCTAAATCGGGACAGATTTTCTGGAAACTTAACACAAATCAGTATACCCCTAATTCAGTATGCTGTGCCAAATTTCGTGCAAATCGAAAGATATATAGGGACTTTGGTACATCATTTACATTATATGGGAAGAAACTATATATGGGAGCTATATCTAAATCTGGGCCCATTTTCTGGAAACTTAACACACATAATTCTGTGTGCTGTGCCAAATTTCGTGCAAATCGAAAGATATATAGGGACTTTGGTACATCATTTACATTATATGGGAAGAAACTATATATGGGAGCTATATCTAAATCTATATCTAAGTAAATCGGCTATATCTTCAAGAGTTCTTGAGATATTCACTTGAAATTTTGTAGGGACATTCCAAATCTCTCAAAACCAAAAAATATATGAACATGGGCCCATTTTTTCGGGTAGCCCCCTTATAAAGGTACCCCCAATTTTCGGTATTTTGGGGTTCTTGAGCGCGTTTTTGAACCGAATTTGCTGCAATTTGGTATTTTGTAGTCGTATATGGTAATAAATCTCCCTACCAAAAAATTATCCACACATAACCCCCATTCTTATATTAAAATACGTATCTGATTTGTTTGAGTTTGAGTTTGGTTCTAATAAAACATTAGAAAGTAAGGTTCGATAATGAACTATAGCCGCATTTAGACCTAGCCCCTGATTGGAAGTTCCAGAATTTGAACTAAGCTTGGAAGAAATAATAAGATGGACAAAGTTCGGATGAAATCTAAATTTTCTGAAACGGATTTGGTCCAAAGAAACATGGGGTCTAGAACAAATATTTCAATGAGGCACATTTCACCGTGTTAAAGTGTATACACCCTCATTAGCCATAAGGCTGAGGGTATAATTATCCTTTAAAAATTTTTAAAATTTGTATTGTGGTTTACATAATCCGTTTTTAGAAATGACGGTATAGGTCCACTTTTTGGTATGTTCCCTATATTTTCATTTCTAGTACCTGGTGGAGGGTATCCAAAGTTCGGTCCGGCCGAACTTACCGCTTTTTCACTTCTTGGCATTAGATTTTATTTTATTTATAGCTCGAGCTACCATATTTAATGACGAATGGAGACTTTCACCTAAATTTTTTGCAACAAGATGCTGTCTGTACATTACACAATGGATACATAAAACATTTAATACTTCAGCCTTCAAAAAAGCAACAAATCCACGATATCGACCTACCATTGCTCCATAGTTAGACGGCCGAACCTATTTGGCCGAAATTTTCACAGAAATATACTGCTGTGAAGAGGGCGTAGAACCACCTACGTGATCCTGTTTTAAAACGCTTTATCATCAAGACAGCTTAATCGATTTCGCTGGCATTTTCATTGAATGTTTAGGATTTTAACGTGGTCAATCAGAAACTTATTGATTTTCAAAAAACTTCAAAGGGAGGGGGGTAGCCTCTACCACATTATCTGTGAAAAAGTTGATCCATTTCCCTGAAATTTTCACAGAAAATCCCTTAATTTATTTTATTGGAAATCGAAGGCACGTAGTAACGCTTCCCACACGGCTTGTACTTTCCACTTTCACAATATTAGAAATTAAATAAATAGCTACATATACAGCTTCAATATGACATTTTTTTTCGAAATCCTTAAAAGTACACAAATGGAATTGAACTTTTATGTGGGAGATATGTCAAAATAGCCAGCAAATTGTCGTACTTTTAAATATTTGCGTATATGTATGTCATCATTGAAAATCCTGCAATGCGGAATTACAGTTACTGAAGAATTGAAATGTTTTTGAAATTGCATCTCCCCACTCAAATCGAAGGAGAAAGGAGAAGGAGTCGTTTACATAAATAAATTATTGTAGGTTCTTTGTGATTATATGATTAACATCGATTATCAATAGCTACAATTTATACTGCCTGTAACCTTTTACCTTTAAAACGATTATCTAATTGCCTTACCTAGTGTAAACCCATCGGATATTACCACATGAATATCTAAAACAATAATACAAAAATCCCAAATTGTTTACAAAATATTTAAATATTTGGCAAAATAACCAAACACAAAAATCGGGGTAATTTTATTTTCAACATTTGACGGACATGTTTTAAACACAAAACAAAAAAATGCTGTTTTGTAGAAAAAGTTGTACATTTTTACACAGTAAACTCCATAGCAATTTTATTTGTATTTCTATTTTAATACCGCAGCAATATTGGAAAAGAACCCAGCAACAACAACAATAGCAACAGCATCATCATTTGTATTCACATCAATAGCCCAATCACGATCAGTGATGCAGGAGTTGTTACGTCGTTTTGTTGTCGGTTGGTTGGTTCGGTTCGTCATCATCAGCATAGTCGTCATTATTTGGTATGAGGGCATTGTTTAAGTTTGAACCTCAATTTACTCTTAACATTTTCCTATGATTTTGAACACATTGTTGAATACATTTGTACGTTTGCATATATTTACGGACACATGCATTCGTACTGCACTCGAAATCCCTGTTGGGAGAGGAACTAACAGATTGAATTTGACATGACAGATCGATAGCGAAAAAACACCCTCAAGGTTTGATGTAGCCATACCAGAGGGGTATGATTATGCGAACATACTCCTCTGGTTTTAGAACTTTCTCAATTTTCAGCCTAGCTAGTACGCTTCCTAGTAACCTTCAACCACGACCACTTTGACATGAAACCAACCATGACCAATACATTGTAACGCATGCAATGTTGTTTCTAAAAGTGTTTGTATATCAAACTAGAATAACCAATTCCATTGCAGTAGTCGTCGTTGCCGTCGACATGACTACAATGAATGGAATCCACAAATTGGTATGAATCATGAATGACCAGGAAAAAAATCTATATATATGTGTACATATACACAACAAATACCACCAAAAGAATGGACGAATGCAGAAAGCCACAAAAAATAATACAAAGGAAAACAAAAACAAATTGTTCAATGATCCTGGAAAACTTCAGGTATGCTGAAAGCATAACAATGACCCAAACCAAAATATGGTTAGATTGATATAAGAAAACTAAGAATGCATTGAATAGGTTTTAGAAAATTCCCACAACCCACAACATAATTGTAAAATATACTTTTTAGCATCTTTAGGTTATTGGGTGTAACAAGTTCTAAGAGAGTCAATTAAACGGGAGAGGTAATTAAATTTATAATGTAAATATGAATACCATGCTTCGATGGGTTATGTATTGTTTAAGTGCGAAAGGCTAAGACGGTGAAAGGCCTTGAAAGCAGGAAAGGATAATTTTGTCATAATCGATAGTTTCGGGTAATTCTGTGAGGTTATAAAACGATGATGTATATGTATTTATAGCATAAAAAAGTGAAAGGGTCAGATATAGATTTAGATATAGCTCCCATATATAGTTTTGTCCAAAGGCCCTTGTATAGCCTTCGATTTGCACGAAATTTGGCACAGCGTTCTGAATTAAGTCTAAAATGATGTGTGTTAAATTTCATGAAAATCGGTTCAGATTTAGATATAGCTCCCATATATAATTTCGTCCGAATTTGGGTAAAGCTCCCATATATACTTTCATTCGATTTTATGTAAATGGTGCATGGAAGTCCCCATATATCCTTCGATTTGCACCAAATTTGGCATAGCGTACTGTATTAAGTCTAGATCGATGTGCGTTAAATTTCGTGAACTATAGCCGCACCATAATAGATCAAAAACACATATTAGTCAACAAAAATAATTAATTTATTCTTTATAGTTTTACGGACGGAATCACGATATTTGTTGAAACGATATTTCGGTGACGGATCCTTAATGGTCTTGGTAGCATTTTATATCCACGGAATGCTTTATTTGACATTTCCATGTTGTCGGATGAATTCAATGCAGTAAAAAAAAATATTAAAATTTCCGACCAGAATCCGATCGAGAACATGTGTGGAATCTTGACTCATCGTGTCTATGCAGAAAACCGCCAATACCAAACCGTATTTTACCTCCAAGAATTGATTATCGATGAATGACGGTCAATCGATGAAGACTTGCGAACAATTTTGATTAACAGTGTGATGGATAAAATTTTTGAACTTATTCAATTCGTTTGCATTTATGATGACGTTTTGAACTTTTTTTTTAATTTTAATAATTCTACCACCATTGGAGCCAGAAGCGAAATGCGGACGATGGATTAAAAGTTATATTATTTCTGATATCTGTGGCGGGTTATTATCATAGCTGACCTGAAAACAAAATATGTCCATTATTTGAGAAATTAGGTTTAGTTGATCAGACGGATATTACTAACACTATTATTTCGAGGATAGCCACAAATTCTATCTTTGAACTTGAAATTGGTTTCCTAAAAATACCAAGGTATGTCCAATTAAGAACATGATACAACCATGAGTTAAGAAGAAGACTAAATCTAGGTTCGTTAAAAATATTACAATGTTAAGGGATCCCACCCATATAATGGGGAACCAGATGAGAATACAGATTTAAAGGTAGGTGGTAATGGGAATGAAGGATTTTATTGGTCTTTCAACGATTATTGCAAAACATGTGAATATTGTAGAAAATATATCTATATATATAAAAGAGTTGCGTTATAAGTGACTGACTGATCATCAACGCCCAGACGAAACGGCTAAAGCTAGAAGCTTGAAATTTGGCATGTAGGTGGGGTTTGGTGAGTAGGCGTGTGATAAGGCGGGGTTTTTGGAAATTCGTACTAAAAGGTACTAAAAAGTACAAAAAACTGTATTATGCGGGAACGGTTAGATGTAGAACTTTGAAATTTGGCACGTAGCTTTGTCTATGGCGAGCGGACTAGAATTTGTGAAAAAAAATTGGAATTTAGTACTTAGATGTACTAAAAAGTACTAAATATTGTATTTGAATGGAATTGGTGAAGATTCATAACTGAAACTTGGTATGGAGCTTAAGCCATTACAAAGAGAATACTGTGCAAAAATATTTTTTGGACATTAGTACTAAAAGGTACTAAAAAGTACTAAAACTGTATTACTCCGGAACGGTTGAAAGTAGAACTCTGTAATTTGGTATGTAGCTTTGTCAGTGATTAGCAAATCAGAATTTGTGAACAAGTTATGGAAATTAGTACTAAAGGTACTGAAATTTGGTATGTAGCTTAAGTCATTAAAAATAAAATGATGTACAAAAAATATTTTTTGGAAATTAGAACAAATATGGTACTAAATAGTACTAAAAACTGTATTACGCCAGAACGGTTGGAACTACAACTCTAAAATTTGGTATGCAGCTTTGTCATTTATAAACAAATCAGAATGTGTGAAGAAATTTTGGAAATTAGTACTAAATATTATATTACGATGAAACAGGTAGGGATAGATATCTGACATTTGGTATGTAACTTAAACTATTACAAGTAGAATGATGGGCAAACATATATATATATATATATATATATATATTTTTAATTAGTACTATAATATATTAAAAAGTTCTGAAATTTCACATATAGCTTTAACTATTACAAATAGAATACTATGCCATTTTTTTTTTTGTTTTGAATTTACTAACTAAAGTTGCGATAAAAAGTACTAAATATGTAAATACAATGTAACTGGTAGAAATAGAAA
>NW_026876769.1:0-20670 GCF_032173495.1 Musca vetustissima
TGTCTGGGTAAATTTTGTGTGTGTTTGTTTAATTCTGCTCATATTATGCCCAATATTGTTTATGAAGGTCGTCTTAATGGATTTAATAATAAGAAGTTTTATGGAGTATATTTAAATAATTTGTGTATTTATTTCGTATCGTAAATAATCGAAATTAAAAAAATATGAAAAGGTTACATTTCAATATTCAATGTAATAAAATAAAGATATTATGACCTTAAATATAGAATTAATATGAGCATTATGACTAGGGAGCAGTAGAGATTTTTGTAAACACAACAAATATATATATTTTTATACCCTACACAACTATGTTGTCAGGGTATTATAGCTTTGTGCAGCCCCAAATGTTTGTAACGCCGCGAAATATTGGTCCTAGACCCACCTTTAAGTATACCGATCGTCATATCTCGACTAGCTGAGTCGATCTAGACATGTGTGTCCGTCCGTCCGTCCATTATAATTTGTAAACACGATACAGGCCACAGTTATGGACCAATCTTCACGAAATTTTGCATGTAGGATGGGTTCTGGCCAATGAAGACCCCTATTGTTTTTGGAAAAGATCGGTTAATATTTAGGGGATGAAATGGACCAAATACTAAATTTTTGTCGGTTTTTCTGGTCGCTCCAGAGGCCGCAATTATGGCCCAAACACCGCGAATTTTTGCATGGAGAAGGGGATCGGGTCAGAGAATAAGCATGCATGTTTTGATAAAGATCGGTCAATATTTAGTGGGTCAAATGGACCCTGACTTTTGTGTGAAAAATGACAAAATTTGTATTCTATGGCATACATATTTACTCCTGGAGGATGTAGACCCCAGGAGTTGATAGCATATCCAAGAGGAGTGGTTGGCCTTTAAATTGATACCAAATATAGTGATGTATCTACTCAGATGTGGGAGTTACAGTCAAATATTTACAGGTGCTTACGTATTCAGATATTATTCAGTAACCCATTACCACATTAGAGGGAGAAATACCGCGCTGATGGCTTTGACATTTTTCATGAAGTTCCAGTTATGGTCAAGAACAACGCCTACAATTTTCGGTGATGATCAGATTAAAATTTTGGGATGAAATGGACCGAAAACATAATTTTTTGTGTGTTTTCGAGTAGAGTATAATCCGAAAATCACAACACAACCCACCGTGAAGGTAATCTGGACAAGTAATTAGAAGGACTGTACTGAATATTCGAAAAAAGTAAGGAAGAGGTGTTGTTAACCTCTAATCGGACAAGAGGGGGCAAATATCACGAAATATTACTCAGACTCAGAATAAACATCCTCAGAAAGTTAGAGTTCGTGGTAGTTGTGTAGGGTATCGCATGGTCGGCCCCGTCCGACTATACTGCTCCGCTCACTGGTTTTATTCTGCGGTTATTTTTGATAAAAATGAGAAATGAATAAAGTAGTAATTAAACCATTTCGCTCCTCGAACATTCAAAAAATATTTAATATTTATAGGGTAAGTGCTCCTAAAGTCGACATGTACCAGTACTCGACATATGTTGTCTATAACTTCAAATAACTTAAAAATCCTTCCAATAAATAAGAAAACTGCCTTGAATAATCTTCAATAATATTGCCATCTAACTCTACGTAAAATTTCATCAATAACTTAATTAAAATTATATATTATTCAATCGGATTTTCTTCATTATTGTTAGGAAATTATTAGAAATATTTCTAATTATTATATTTGTATACCCTTCATCACACTGTGGTACAGGGTATTATGTCTTTGTGCATATGTTTGTAACAGGCAAAAGGAATCGAGATAGACACATGGTTTCTTTTGAGGATATGCATAGAATCACATTCTGAGTCGATTTATGCATGTCCGTCCGTCCATGTATTTTTGTGAACAAAGTACAGGTCGCATTTATGATCCGAATTGAATGAAACTTGGCAAAGGCCATTGGTATGGCCCAAGGACGTACCCTATTGAAATTGGAGAAAATCGGTTCAGATTAAGATATAGCTCCCATATATAGTTTCGCCCGATTTTAGGTAAATGGTGCTCCAAAGTCGTGGCATAACGTACTAAATTAAGTCAACAATGATGTGTGCTAAATTTCGGGAAAATCGGTTCAGATTTAGATATAGCTCCCATATATAGTTTCGCCCGATTCGCCCTGCAAATCTTTTGATTTGCACGATTTTTGGCATAGCGTACTAAATTAAGTCTAGAATAATGTGTGCAAAGTTTCGTGAAAATCGGTTCAGATTTAGATATAGCTCCCATATATATTTTCGTCCCATTTTATGTAAGTGCTGCACCAAAGCCCCCTATATCTTTCGATTTTGGTATAGCATACTGAATTACATCTCGAATGATGTGTGCAAAGTTTCGTTCAAATCGGATCAGATTTACAAACAACTCCTATATATATTTTCGTCCGATTTTAAGTAAATGCTGCACGAAATACCCCTAGCTAGCCGATTGACACAACGTACTGAAGTTAATATAAATTAATCTCTGACAAGTTTTATTGCAATCGGTTCAGATATAGATATAGCATAGATTCCATATATTATTTCGACTCATGTAATTTAATTCATGTTTATTGTACAGCAAATAATCAATGGATGTTTGATTGAGATAAATAAATTTTAAACAGTGCAGCATAGCGAATAGCGTGGGTCAAATTTGCTTTTGAATCGATTTACAAAATTTAGCATAGGTTGCAGAATGACATGTGTAGGGATTGATGTTAGTCGGCTTAGATATAGATAAAGATCACATATTTAAGTTCGTTCAATTTCGAAAAGGCGACGTCTTTTAGAATACATATGAAAAAAAACCCAAAGTGGTGAAGGGTAGCATATAGTCGACCCAGTCCGACTTTACTACTTTCCTTACTGTTTACAATTTCCCTATAGTCGGCATATGGGTGAAAAATAAGCACATTTTCGATCATTTTGGCTCAATATTGGGAAAAATGTTAAGTAAGTATTCTAAAAGCCGATTCATTTATAAAAAAATAATTTTATGTTGGTTTGCACAATATTAGGCATGGTTTTATTTTCAAACATTTTTAACCTATAAAGTAAGTGTATAAGACATGCCGAGTATTGAATAACTGTTTACCAAAGTCGGTAGCAAAATTTATAATTGTAATATTTTCATAAAATAAATTAATTAGTTTTACTTTTTTGGCTCAATAAATAAAGAAAGGTATCAGTCAACTATACAATTTTTCTTCAATTACAATACGTCTTGCCGACTCTTGGAACATAACATGCCGACAATTGGAAACTCGTGTAGACTATTGGCAAAAAAGCATCATTTTACCTATTTGTCAATTTGCTCAATTATCATAAAAATAATTCAAAATTACTTTATGCTATCGGGAAGTGAACAAAATTTCGAAACAAATGAGCCTTAATACATTATAATGGAAAAACTACACCCAGAATAACGGGAAATATTGGGAATATAATTCGAGCCTTGTGGATAAAAAAGAAATGAGATTTTTCAGAGAACAATTCCGAAGCATGATCTTTACTATGTTCTTATTACATTTTTTGCAGATGTCAACAATTACATTAATATAAAAAAATATCGTTCAGATTTTTAAATATCTTTAACGCTGCGTTTGAATGCAGTTGATATTAGGTGTGTCTGGTTACTTTTCCAGTAATTATTAGGTGTGTCTGGTTACTTTTCTAGTTCAGAAAGTAAGCCGTTTTTAGTCTCTTTTGCTCTTTTACTGAGAAAAGTAAACAGACAGCATTTAGTAAGATTTAGCAAATAAACAGCTGTTTCAAAAAAACATTTGATTTACGCCAAAATAAACAACATACGAAGGACGAACACAATTATTTGTATTGCATTTAATATTAAAAATAAAATGAACAATAAAAGAAAAATTGATTTGGTATGTTCCCCGGGAATATTTAAGCTTCCTGCATACATTGCCCTCTATCTGGAACTTGCATAAAAATATATAAGGAATTTCTAATTTAATGAAATTTTGCATTACTTACAAATTTTCTTCAATTTTTTGCAATTTTTATACAACTTAACTTCAAATTGATCTTTGCAAATTAAAAAAATGTTTGGAATAATTTTTGTTTTTGGTCATAAAACAGCTGATCAAAAAATGCTGAGTTTGCAAAATCTTACTGAATAAAATTCTTTCAGTAAACTCCAATAAGTTTGTTGTTGCTCAACTGTAAAACTTGCTCTCTCACTTGACTCTCTTTTACTGGATTTTTGTGTAAACAGACAACATTTAGTAACATTTGGTAACAATTATTACCAAATATCGAGTAAACAGACAGAACTATTTTGTTCGCGTAAAGTTACTTAAAACTACCCCATACTTAATATTCAATAACTTCCACAGGTATCATATATGTCAAACACTCACTGGACTTGAATTTATGTTCTAAAAATATTTAATGTATTAACCAATTGTCATGGCATGATATTTAAAATCATTGATAAAGTTGTTAAAATAGTTTGCCCGACTTTCGATTTCAATGCCACATGTGGCAGAAATTGCTAAATGATTTATATTTTTAAATATTTTGAAGTTCCCTGCCTCTAAAACTTAGGACTTGTGGCCAATCATGACATAATTACAGAAGGTAGTCTCATTTGAGAATTTCATGATGGCAACCTTTTTAATTTGGAACCCATCTAAAATTTTTAATAATATGAAAAATAAATTCCATAAAATGTTATGTATGTCGATTGGCATATTTTCAATAAATTTAACACTAGAACGCCGAAGGCAGTCATTTTGACCGCTTTCCAATTTCAAGTACAAAAGCAACTGTGCATTTAATGGCACTTTTTTTTAAAATTTGATGAATTTTTTATAATAAACGTAATTCTATGACGTACAAAAAGTCACCAAATTTAAAAAAAAGTGACATTAAATGCACAGTTGCTTTTGTACTTGAAATTGGAAAGCGGTCAAAATGACTGCCTTCGGCGTTCTAGTGTTAACAAACATTTTTTATGTAAGCCAGCTTGATCCCTTTCTTGTTGTTTTAAAAAATAAAAACAACAGGATTTTTATTTTTAAAGTGGGTTATGGTCACATTGATTACTTTCGGGAAAGGCAGAGAAGACTATAGTTTCGGATTTCGCCACAAATCCTCATCAGTTCTCTTAGTTTTTTTGCTTGGGATATTGTCCCAGGGAGTCATGTATCACTCCACTAAACAAAAACCCTTCTTCCCCAATTTTGTTACATCCACAACGTCAAGCCTAAGTACTTTTGGAGAACGCTCTGTTTGAGAATTCTCTAAAAGTCTTAGAAAATACAATAAAATACAAACAATATTTTCTAAAGCTGAGCATTGCTCTCAATATTTAACCATGGCTGTTACATCATATATTTATAAGTTTTAGAGGCAGGGAACTTCAATATATTTATAAATATAAATTATTTGGCAATTTTTGCCATTGAACACTTGATATACAGTGGCTCACATCGAAAGTCGGGCAAACTATTTTAACAACTTTCTCAATGGTTTTAAATATTTTGGCGGAATGTTTTTAAATACTTTATATGCATTTATTAAATGGCTTAATAAATAACAAAATAAATAATATATGGCGTTGCAGAAGTGACATGTAACTGACTTTAAAAACATATTAAGAAAAAGACTAAGAAATATACTCACAATGAAGGTCGGGCAAAGCAAGAAATGTGCGGTGACATGAAATCTTCATTTTTTAGATGGTACAATGGATAAAAACATGTATCTCCACATTTTGAATGCACACGTTAAAGAAAGTGCATTCAAATTGGGTATTGCTGATAATTTTAAGTTTTATCAAGAGAATGACCCAAAGCACACATAGATAGTATAATCCTGCTTATTGTATACTTGTCCTAAGATCATAAAAACACCTGCCCAAAGCCCTGATCTAAACGTATTCGAGCATTTGTGGGATGAAATTGGGCGTCGAATGTAAAATAGATTATGCCCTAGTAAAGACCAACTTTAAGCCGCATTACATAAAGAATGGTGCCAAATAAGTTTTGATGTCTGCAAAAAACTAGTGGAATCTATTCCAAAAAGACTAAAAGCTGTCAAAACTCAAAAAGTATACCAAAAAAATATTAAAATATTACTGTATTCGTAATTTAATTTTTAAGTTTCCCGACTTTCATATTGTTTTTAATTTTGTTATATAAATGCTGAAGCGTTCATTTTTTATTAAATCTTTGTTGGCCTTTTTTGGTCAGATAATTGTTTCATTACATTCCTCAACAAAAGTTTTTTTTTAATTCTTGCGTTACGGAAACAGATCATAAATTATATATGAATTGTTGTTCACAAATAAAATAAAATTTTGGAATGTGCAATTTTTGGGAAAATCGGGCTTCGTGATAAGTATTTATGAAGAAAATCGAATGTCGAACTAGAAAAGTCGACGTTTCGATTTCATCAATGATTAAAAGTCGACTTCGACTTTTCAATACAAAAAGTCGAGTAATAGATTAGCTGAAAGCCAATTTACATATACTTATCATTGGATTGGTTGTTTTAATATTTTTCATCGTAATTGGAGATTGGTTACGAATATTTTCCATAGGTCTTACAAAAAATTTTTCCTATCAAGAAGCGTAAATTTTTAAAAAAATTCCATAGCCTATCAAGGAGCGTGGATTTTTAAAAACATATTTTCCCATAGCCTATCAAGATGTGTGGATTTTTAAAAAGTATTTTTCTATAGCCTCTCAAGAGCGTGGATTTTTAAAATTATTTTTCAACAGCCTCTCAAGAGCGTGCATTTTTTAAAAATTATTTTTTCTTGGCCTAACTAGAATATAGGCTATAAAAATCTCAAAAAGTAATAACTAATGGAAACTTGTAAAATCGATTAACTATAATTTACTGATGAAATTTTCTTTTAAATACCCATTTTGCGGCATTTTTTATTAAAAGCTATTTTTTATAATACAAATTTTAAATTAATTACATTAAAAGCTCGTATTTCGTTACTTTTTTCCCTTTACAATTTTGGTTAAAAGCCATTAATAATTCACAAGGCCCTATATTTTGGGCCCTCTAACCAATTTTTAAAAATGATACCTATTGTTGTTGTAATTATTATTCGATTGACGACGTTGCGGTAAAACCTTATCGAAATTATTAAACGAGGCCTGTTTCAATTCCCCGGTATAGTAATCCTTCTCCACATACGGATGGGTGCGGATATACTCCAAGGAACGTAAAATGTAGTCTGGAATCTTGGGAATATGATCACCAACGGGATGATAACCAGTTTCATCAGCTACATAAGTAGTCTTAATTTCAATACCCTCGGGTGAAATATATGAACTGGAGCCTTGTTTGGTGCCATCGGGTGTACCTTGTTCGGCTTGTTTGATGCCATTTGTGGTTTCAAATTCATAGAAATAGCTGCCATCAGCCTTGATGTCACTATCACTGTGTACAACTTCAGCATCCTTGTCGGAATTTGAAGAGGTCTTATAATTGTTGTTGTAGTTGTTGCCAAAATTATTATTGTAATTGCTGCTAAAACCATTGTTGTTGTTGTATGGAGAACGTTGACGACGTTGATAATTTTGATTTGCCGCTTCAACCATATCCTCATAATATTTGGGCATTGCCGAATAGGCTGAGGCCAAAGCCAAGGTAGATAATAAAATCAGGCACTTTATGGCGCACATGAAAAAAAGATAATCATTTTTTAATCATATTTTTTGAATGTTGTTAATATTTTGTTTTGTGTATGCTTATAAAATTATCACTGTCTCGGTCACTTTATTTAAATTGCATTTTTTTTGTTCGGTTAACACTTACTAAAGTTTTCATTTTTTCTGTCTTCCGAAGTTCCTAATTCACAAAATTAAATTAAATTCTTTTTGTTGTGTTGTTACTGGTTCCGTATACACTTCGATACTGGATTGCATATTCTAAAATGTTAAGGTTTTATATAAAATTACCTTGTTCGAGGCAGATCATATCGATTCATTCATACCATGCCATGCCATAACATCCAGTCATCCATTTGGTGGTGGTTTATTCGTCAACATCTTCGTTTTTTTCTGGCCATAAATAATTGGCAATTTGTTGTTGTTATTGCCTTGCTATATGGGTAGGAGGTCTTTTTGCCAAATAAAAATTTCTTCTCGCAAAGTTTTTTTCTTCATTTAAAAGTTGCTAATGCTTTCTGCCACTTCTATACCAAAAACAACAATAATATTGGACTGGGCATTTCTAAATTTGCATATAAAACTCATCGGATATTATGAAGAGTTATTATAACCATAACGGTAACAAATACATACCACAGCTAGCCAACAATGGTGTTGCTGCTTCATAGCCGGTTTCTATTCTTTTTCCCCCCGGACAGAAACCGCACGAATAAAATTCTCAAAACAAACAAACAAAAAATGCCTAAGAAGAACATCACCCGCACTATTTTAGCTCCAACTGGAGTGGTGATCACACATTTCAATGTCACGTCGCCCGTCTAACATTAGACTAGTTTAGATTGACGACAATAGATGTTGTTATGAGAAGATTTTTTTGCTCACCTCGCTTAGTCACACTGGAATAAAGGAACGTCTGGAATGTTGTATGGTACACAGAGAAAACACACATTAATCGAAAATAAATTTCAAAATGCCATGATCAGTGGCGAGGAGCACCTCACAAGCAGCTCTGAACGCAATGCTGAACTTAAGGCCTCTGGGTCTTCGGTATTAAGTGTCAGGCAACGCGTAGTGCCCTAAGGCTGCATGAACAAAATCTATGGCGAAATTGTACCTTCGGGCATGGATGTATCCTGAACGAACTAGGTATTACATTAGACCAACGTGTAAAACTAAACGACTATATATCACCAGTCCTGATTTGTAGATGTCGTTATCCCTAGTAGAGACGACAGGAACCGTAGCAACACTGCTCTAGACGGTCTGGCTTTTTATACAGGCGATCCAAGATGGAAGAAGGTTCGGGGGAGTCATCTACTGTGAAAAGCTAGGCCTTGAGCTAACCTACAAGCCTACAACCTACAAGTTTTTTCAAGCTGAAATCTTCGCGATCTGGAAGGCAGCGGAATTGATAAAAATTCTGGATGCAAATATCGTGGAACCGGTGACTATCTTTGTGGAGAGTCAGGCGACTCTTAAAGCCATCAAATCCAGTAATATCAAATATGAGGTCGTCCTCCAGTGTAGAACAGCTTTGGAAACACTTACAGCTATCAGCTGTATTGGGTAACAGGACACCGTAACATTATGGGTAATAAAAAGGCAGACGAATTAGCCAGTTCCGAAAAAGATGACCCATCTGCCATCTTTTTCGGAACTTTGAGGCTTTCTTCGACGAACGAGCCAATGAACTCTGGCACAACAAACCTAGGTACAATGTTTCAAGATCTGGCCGACTCTGTCAACCAAGAGAACAAACTCACTGTTTAACCTGAGCAAAGCTGAAATTAGAGTAATGACAGGAGTCATTACTGGTCATTGCAATATCAGGGCCTTTACTAGTAAGCGGGACCATGTTGTTACTGATTATTGCAGACTCTGTGTTGACGATGAGGAGACGGATACAATTGAGCATCTCCTGTGCCGCTGTCTAGCCCTGGCCTACAGACGACACAGACTAGGGGGTGCTCACTTTCCACCGTGTCTAAGCTTCTGTTCAACTATGGAACCTGCTTTAATCTACAGCATCATTAGAAACCGAAAGTGGTTGGGAAAGTGCAACCTTCGCACTTAATATATTTTCTGTCCATATCGATCATGGATGATCACAATGAACTGGACGGTCTCAGAGTGCTGCAGCCACATCGATGGCTGCACATCCACAAACCTAACCTAAAATACTGGTATTTTTAATATGGATTTAAATGTGGTTTAGCATAATTTTTTACTATTTTTATGCCCTACACAATTATATTGTCAGGATATTATAGCAAATATTGTTCCTAGACCCACCTTTAAGAATACCGATCGTCATATCTCGACTAGATGAATCAATCTAGATATGAGTTCCGTCCGTCTGTCCATTATAATTTTTAAACTCAGTGGTTCTGGCTGATCCCTTTGAAATTTTCCATGAAGTGCCAGTTATGGTCTAGGACAACGCCTATAATGTTCGTTGGTGTAGGGTATCGTAAAAAAGGACTTATGTCGAATATTTTCTATGAATATGTTTCTCAGTCTCCAAGAACCCATAATGCCAAATTATAGCCACTGTGTTATGAAAATGCGGCTAAAACTGTCAAAGTGTCATAAATGGCCAGGTAGCGTTATATGGGAAATCGATGTTTGCGCTAGGCTACGTTTCCCTACTTCATTACAGACGTTCAAGAAGAGCTTATAAAAGTACAAAATTACTGAATTAAAATCAGTTCACAGTTTGACTAAAAATAGGTGCATATGTTTCTATTCATATCAATAATATTCTTTTAAATACAATTAAAAAGTATTTTATTTTTTAAAACATTTTCAATGTTAATAAATTGGTCAACAATCTTACATAATTTCTTATATGAAACGTTTTCTAATACCTTTGTCAGATTTGGTGTTTGACAAACATTTCTTATATCAGTGTTTTTCTTATACGCGTTTTTCTTATATGAAGCAATTTTTACACTGATGAGATGTAAAAAGATTCCGTGTTTTTGATAATCTTTTTTATAAGCGATTTTTTCTTATTTGAGATCTGCTTATATCCGATATCTACTGTATTTGTTGTAAATCTTTTTGATAAATCTCAAATCTTGTAATGTACATATTTTATACTAGATAATTTTTTAATTTTGGATTAATAAAAAATAATTGAAATTGAAATGTATATTGATCCATGCTTTCGTCGGAAAAATACCACTATTTGGTTTTTTATTTTGCGTACGGTTTTTTACGAATGTGTTTGCTGAAGAATTATCTTAAGTTTTCACTGATTTTGGTAATTCTAAGATTTTTTATAGCAAATACTCTGTAAATAGTACCATAAAATTACATCTCTGATTCTAATACCTTTTTGTGCAACCACTAGATAAGGATCTGGCTTCTCATAAGTAGTACCTAAGCTGAATTTAATTTGAATGAAGTCACTGTACACAGCACGCTCTTGCACTATTATGTTAAGAATCAAAGTAGGCTAGTACGTATATGTTTAGTTTGTTTATAGAACGATGTTAGGTTTAAGCTATTTATCCTATGTAATTAAAATTTTGACTAAACGAAAATTCACTGTGACTCTCATTCGTTTAGCATATATGGAAAGCTTAAGACCAATAACCACGCTTGCTCAAGTTGATGGACTAAGATCATAATCTGGAACTAATTTCTAAACAAGGAGTAAAAGTATTCATTCAAATTTTATTGTTTAGCCATACCAACTCTGCTCACGAGCTGCTATACTTTTCTATAAGAAAATTTTAACATTAACTAGTACTGGGCAAACTTTTCTATAGTAATAGTTGTCTGATAATACTATTTCTGTGTAAAAATAAGATCGATAACAATTGTTTTATAATGGAAGTTGTCCAATAGAATATTTTCAATAAGGATTTTTTGTTTTTTTTTCACAAAAATTTCTTCAAGTGTATTAATTTTCTAATATTTTTTTTATTAATTTCAGTATTTGTTATGCTTATTTGTTGTTGTTTTCTTATTTGGGTTGAGATCTTAAACAAATGTTGTTAGCATTTAACATTTCATTAGACGCTCCTTTTGTGTGTATCAATTTGAAAACCACCTATAAATGTTCTGGCGATAAATTTTGGTAATTAGTTTAATGTGTGTTTTGGAGTTAACTTGAATTCTGGATTCAAATTAAATGGTTAAACGATAAAAATCAAATCAAACAAAATGAAACTAAATATTTTAAGAAGAAAAAGATACAAAGTGATTAATATGATATGTGTCTGGATGATGGATTGATGGGTGTCTAGCATAAATAATTTCCAGAGATTTCTCATGACAATCCTTCTTCGAACTTCATGATAGCTGCACAAATTATTTGGTTTACACAAATTGTAAAAATTGATTTGTTTTGAGCCACTATAAGTACTTTCAAAAAGTTTTGCAGGTTTGTTTTTATTCACCAACCATTTTATGTTTCCCCATCTGCGTAATAAAACAAAAAAGAAATCATAAACCTATTTCTTAAAAATAAACCAGAAATTTATTTCTCCTCTTTTGAAATAAATAGTAATGAAAAAAAAATAATAATAATAAACAAATTTGAAAGATGGTTTGGGTGGAAAGTATTTGTTTTTTTTACGTTGATCATCGATCTCGTTTGTTTGGAATTTTGGGAGTGGAACGTAAAATATTTCATTTGTAATACCTTTTTGGGCTATACACAATTATCTCTCGTATTTCAATCTGATTTATGTCGAGATAGCATAACATTTTTACGGAAGTCCAACAATATTAAATGATGCTCGAAAAAGTAGTAGCGGGGGAGATTATGTTACCGATGATAGACTAAATGAAAACTAAAGACCAATGAACTTTTTAGTGCGTAGCATAACAAAGATTTATAGTTTTTGCATATCAAATTACACATTTAAAACATAAAAGGGGTTTAAATCAAAAACAAACAAAAAATGAAAGATGTCTAGACCTTGATCTTGAAGAAAATTAGAAATTTGCATAATTTTAATATAAATTGTTGCTTTTAAGCTGCATTAGTTTCTTAAGCTAAATTTATAACAAAATACCTTTCTTCAACTAGTCTAGTTTTTCGAAATAATCGGCTTAACTTGACAAATTCTTAAATATTATTTAAGTGATTTCATTCATTCAGCAGCAGCATCATCTCGATAATGTTCCACTCTATTAGCATCATAAAAAATTATAGTATGTGTGAATATTTCATTTTTTTTTAGATGACAAAGTGTCATAAAAATGTTGATTGTTTTTGGGAATTTCCGATGCAATTCGACTATGACAATTCATGCTGTTTATAAGTTTGCTGTACCTGCCGATCGTTTTAATATAATATTTATATATGTATGATTGTTTATATCGTTTAAACCTGTCCGTGTTTGTAAAGATGTTAACCAAAATTGCTTATTTATTACCGTTGTTTTTGAATGTTTTTTCTCCAAAGATGCGAAATTTATTGTAGCAACTAATTAGTCATAAATTGTCAAAATAATTTCGTGTACGTGGGAAGTTTTAACATCCTTCTCAATTTTAATTCAAATATGTATGTTCGTTGAAATATTTGATGCCAAATTTCAATTGTATTAATTTACATGATTTTTCTCGTTACAGTTATTTAAAAAATAAAAAAAGACAGTTTCATTTCAAAAATGTTTCATTTTATTACAATTTAACCAAAGAGAGTCAATCTATATCAAATTCGTTAGTAGGGGGTACGGTTATATTGGGCCTACCTTTGAAACTTAAGGCAAAATAGGGAAGATCTTCACCGATGTCTTTATCCTAGTTCATACGATAGCTATGTTGTTCCAGAATAACGTCTTGAAATTTGGAACGGATTGGATTATTAGTTTCCGAGTCACCCACTAAACTTGCCCCGATTGTCGGGCACCCTCCTTTACACCATTCACAATTTCTTCGACCAATTCATCGTCCAATTGAACACAGACAGCAATCGTCAGCAGACTTCTCACGAATTTCTGATTCAGTACCTTCTTTTCCAAATGGAGCTTCATTTCTTGATTATATTATAAGCACAAAATTGATAGATCCAGTAGTACCAAACGTTCAAATTAACACTTTACCAACATTTTCAGATGATTTCCCTGTTCAACTGCATTTAAAAATTAATTTACCAACATTTTCAGATTATTTCCCTGTTCAAGTGCATTTAAAATTATTGTCAATATCTATTCTGTTAAACTCACCCAGATGCTACACTTCTTATAAAAATACAAATTGGGATAATTTTGGAAATGATATTAAACAAGATTTGTTCATTAACTTCCCAGATTCAAAAAATAATCTTTACAATTTTGAGACAAATTATTATATAGACAAATTTTCCAATGTAATAAATAAAGCCAACACCACGTATTCGGAAAATGTACGTTTAGGAAGGAAAATTATAGTTTCAGATGAAATTTAAAATCTTTATAAAATAAAATATATATGGCAACGGGATTTGAAAATAATTTTTAACCGAACTGGAGACAGGTCTGATCCAAGTATATCGTTGGTTACAAGCGTAAGTCATATATTAATAAATTATCGGAAAATGTTGCTGTATGGTTCTTAATGATAATGAAAATCCTAACGACTATTGAAGAAATTGTTAGCCTAAGTAAAACTTTGTAGTGAATTATGCGCATAAAGATGGATTACGGGATAGGAACATCGCATATCCCAGAACTTCAATTTGAATTTAAAACAAGTGATTCGACGACCGATGTGCTTCTTAAATTTTATAATGATGTTGTTAATAATTAACGAGAACGAACATGTACGGTAGCGATCTCACTTGATGTTGAAAAAGTTTTTGATCATGCATCAGACTTAGGTATCCTCCATATAATAGCTCAACATTGATCTGTTTGTTATTAAACTCTTCCAAAGTTTCTTTTCAAATAGGAAGTTTAGTATAAAATTTAACCACATTTTATCTGACCCAGATAACGTTATTTGCGGTGTCCCGCAAGTATCTATTTTATCACTGCATTTATACAGCATTTTTATGTATGATTTCCCCCATAGTGATATCTACTCCACTGGAATTCTATATGCTGACGATTCATTGTTGTATGCCCACAATGAATCACCCCCATACTGCGTTAAATAAAGTAAAACACATTTTAGAGAAATTAGATCAATTTTATTTTAATTGGGGTATTTCTATTAATCCTTCCAAACCCTAGGCCATTTGTGTACGGAATGCGTCCGGGAAATGTAGAAAATTTGTAGTTCCGGAAAGTAAAAACCTAAAACTGATTTTTAATGGGGTTGAAATTCCAATAGGAACTATGAAGTACTTAGGAATTATTTTTAATAATCTACTAAAATTTTAAAAAACAAGCGAGGCAAGTTTTGGTGAGAGCATATAAAGCACTAGGATCGTTTTCTGAAATTTTAGTAAATAAAGATCTTTTTACAAAAACTAAGCTACTTTTATGCAAAATCGGTATCCGGCCGGTATTACTCTACGCTTTTCCAATATGGTTTAGCAAATCCCCTGTAGTGATCAGTAAAATGGAAATTTTAGAACGGAATGTTTTAGGACACCCATAATCAGAATGGGATCCTTGAATGTTTTGGGCACCCCCGTTAAACGTCTACCATTATGGGCCACCAATGATTCCTTTCGCTTTTCAGTATTCACAATCAACAGGGTTTGCAGCAGAGTTTCTTCCGATAGCTTTAGACGGACTGCCAACCACGCATATACTTTGCGTACATTGAGATCGCCGATATCCAAAGCAATTTCAGTTTGGAGAGTAAAACTCGTGCCATATTTGGAACTAATCCGTATGTAATGTGGGTCACGGCTTCTACAGTATCGCTGCCCAATAATTGTAAGACTTCAACTTCAGCGAAATTTTCACCTTAAAAAATAATTGTTTTAAATGTAGGCTTCGGGGGGACGAGTGTTAAACATAACCCAATGTTTTGTCTGTATCACCAAAATTCGGATCTTTCCATAAGATAAATACCCTAATTTTGTAGACATGTTAGCACCGTATTATAATCGCCACAGTGTAGACCCGATGATGGCCATGAAATCAATAAATAACCCTCTTCGTAATTTTCATATTTGGGTAATTTCTTACCCATTTCCACAATAGCCAATAATATCATATTTACCGACTTTATACACCGAAGGCATTTCGACAGTTTCATCACATTTTTCAAAATAAAATGTAAATAGAAAAATTAATTTATTTTTTTTAAATCCTTTTTTGGACATTTAAACTCACACTACAAAGCACATTTGCTAGCAGGACAACCCTCTGATAAACCCTTAACAATTTGCGCATGTTATTCAAAAATGCCACTGGTTCTGCACACTAATCCAAAATATTATTGGAACACATAACAAATAGATCATAACCCAAATTCTCATAGGTACCCAAAGAAGGACAACTGGATTTTTTAACCTACGCCTATGGTGGCCTCACATATTATATGGCTTTTGTAGTCCAACTAAAAAAGTTAACAAAAAAATTAGAAATAAAAAACTGAGAAAATTGTCCGCTCCCATTCCTTTAAACTGAACAAACCACCCAAGCCCCCAATAACACTTGGCCTATGTGTACCACGCGTACGGAATTGAGCTCCAGCTCCCTATAATTTCATAATCTGGCATATTTTAGTTGAATCCTGTGTAGCTTCTTTTAAATCCTTGCGCAGAGTGACAGCAATCACGACACGACCGCCATTGTTGATTAAAAATTTCCATCGGCGTTTACACATACGAAGAAAAAATTTTTAGATAACCAATCGCTTAAAAGTGAAGATATGTCACGAATTCCATGTCACGCACTGTTACAGCGTGCGAAACATTATCGTTTGTTTAGTTAAGAAAAATTCGTTTCCGAAATTTCTTTCGCAATTTTTATTAAATAGTTTTACACCTTTTACAATACCTGCTAATTTTTTTATGAATATGTTTGTAAATGTCGGAGATATTAAGAAAAAATTAGCGTACGCACGCGCTACAAAATTTTCCCTTTAAAAATTGGATATCAGTTTCGATATGAAATTTCTGCGAATTGGCTGGAGATAAAATTGCGGATTTTTTTTTACAGCTATAATGGGTTATTCAAGATTATATTGACATTCAATTTTTTTGAGAAAAAATTTTCTAAGATATACTTTTTTAACTTTGAACACCGTCACGCACATGTTACACTCGTAACACACTGTTACACACACATGTACTAAAAAAATTAAATTCAAAACAAAATGTTTTAAAAATGCTAGTTCTTATACCCGACACAACTATGTTGTCAGGATATTATAGCTTTGTGTGGCCCCAAGACCTTTTGGTATATCATTATGCAGTTATGGACGATATTTTTGCCTGTAAATTCGGTTCTAAAGCAACTTATTGAGGAAGAATGTAACATGTGCGTGACGGATACAAATTTGTTCGATGGAGATAGAAGACAAACTTTGTTTTATTTGAGTTTGTCATCTCAAGATCCACACATAACAGCATTATCAAAAAAAAATTTCTCATATTAGAGTCTGTATAGAAACATATGTTAATTTTGTCACGCACGCGTTACATATTTTCTTACACTATTTAACTGCACTTACCACGGGATTCTCTTGGTATATGTATAGGTTTATATAAATGTAATTCTTAGTAAGATATTACTTTATTTGAATTTAATATTTATTATTGATATTGTTTTAGCTAACAGCGTTCACACCTACGACAAATGACACTCTAAAACTAATAAAAATATGCCCAAGTTACTCTCCACGCGAAAATGGTACAACGAAAAGAAAAACTACTGTTATTTTTCAAAATTCAACTAAAAATATATTGTCCGGATTGCAAAGAATATTTCCTATATAATTTCATATCTCTCTTAACGAAATGATTTTTCACCTGTGTGGTTGACCTTTTTGTGGAATTCGTGATGTATAAAATAGTGCATCCCTCAGATCAAATCCCTCAGGTACAAAACTTATTCGCCAGAAAAAGTTAACATATTCCACATATAAAGGTCCCGGTCATTTTCGGTATGTTCAAGGTACACATTTTTAACGACATAGCCCCATAGAAATATCATCAAAAACTTAAGTTATTTTGAACGTATGGAGGGTATAAAATGAGTTACAGCATTTTTATAAATTTGAGCCATTTTTGTTGGCAGCGCCATCTACACTTCAATTTAACCATAGAGTTTTATTTCAAAAAATTATAATGAGCATACTTTTGGGCGCAAAGAAAAAAATGTAAAATACTGGGCTATCACTTACCAATTTCATCTTTTATTCATTATAATTATGTTGTCCTTATAACCAGGTTCCTTTATCAATGATTGACATTCTCTTCCTTTTCTCCAGTTCCTATGTTAATAATTTATTCTCTATTATCTTCATTTCAGGCAATTGCAAAATGGTGCAAGGAAAATAAAATCGATATGGTTGTTGTGGGTCCCGAGGATCCCTTGGCCAATGGTTTGGGTGATGTTTTGCAAAATGCTGGTATCCCCTGCTTCGGACCGGGTAAAAAGGGTGCCCAGATTGAAGCTGACAAAAAATGGGCTAAAGATTTTATGATACGCAACAATATACCAACTGCACGTTATGAATCGTTTACCGATTGTGCCAAGGCCAAGGAATTTATTAAGAAGTAAGTTCGAAATCTTAAACATTCGAAATCACATTTTAATTTGTGTTCTCATTTTCAGTGCTCCCTACAAAGCTTTGGTTGTGAAGGCAGCCGGTTTGGCAGCTGGCAAAGGTGTTGTGGTTGCCGCCAATGCCGAAGAAGCCTGTCAAGCTGTTGATGAAATTTTAGGTAGCAAAAAATACGGCTCAGCTGGTGAAACCTTGGTTATTGAGGAGCTATTGAGCGGTGAGGAGGTATCCGTTTTGGCATTTGTTGACAATCATGGTGTTCAGGCCATGTTACCGGCCCAAGATCACAAACGTTTAAAGGAGAAAGATGAAGGACCCAATACCGGTGGTATGGGTGCTTATTGCCCATGTCCTTTGATTACCGCCGATGCTTTGGAAATGGTTAAGAAACAGGTGCTGCAACAAGCGGTCGATGGCCTTCGATCGGAGGGTATTGATTATAAAGGTGTCCTATATGCTGGCATGATGTTGACACCCGATGGTCCTAAAGTTTTGGAATTTAATTGCCGTTTTGGTGATCCGGAGACACAGGTTATTCTACCCCTGCTGGATTGTGATTTGTTTGAGGTTATGGTTGCCTGCTGCCACAATAAATTGAAGGAGGTCAATTTGAAGTGGAGAACTGGGTTGAGTGCTGTCGGTGTGGTTATGGCCAGTGCTGGTTATCCCGAGACATCGACTAAAGGATGTGTTATTGAAGGTAAGTGAATACCGGTTTTAAAATGTGATTTGATATTTTATTAATGGACCTAATCGGCCATTATCTCACATATAACGAACCTAACCTATCTTTATCTCCGAGACAATGGTCCTAAGCAGCCATTATATCAGAGACAAAAGACCTAACCGACCATCTTAAGAGAATGTATCTAACCGCAAATTTTCTCAGAGATAATGGATAACCGAACATTGTCTCAGAGATAATGCATTTAGTCGGTTATTATCTCAGAGATAATGCACCTAGTCGGTAATTACCTCCACCTAGCGGTCATTATCTCAGAGATAATGCACCTAGCCGCCCATTATCTCAGATATAATGCAACTAGCCGACCATTATCTCAGAGATAATGAACATATCCAGACATTATCTCAAAGATAAAGCACCTAGTTGGTCATAATCTCAGAGATAATGTTCCTAGCCGGCCATTATCTCAAAGATAAAGCAGTTTACTGGTCATTATCTCATAGATAATACAACTAACCAGGATTATCTCAATGATAATGCAACTAACCGGTCATTATCTTAAAGATAATTCAACTAATCGGCCATTCAGAGATAATGCAACTAACCTGCCATTATCTCAGATATAATGCACCTAAGCTGCCATCATCTCAGATACAACGGACTTACACGGCCTAGCTGACCATTATCTCAAATTTGACGCACCTTGCCTGCCATTATCTCAAAGATAATGCCCCTAACCTGCTATTTTCTCAGAGATAATTGACTTAGCCGCCCATTATCTCAGATATAATGCATCTTTATATCAGATATATTGGACTTAAACAGTCTTTACCTTAGAGACAATGTATACGATATCGGAGGTAATGAACCCAATAGGTCATTATATCAGAGATAATAGAACATACCGGTCATTATCTCAGAGACAACGGACCGTTTCCTTTTAAGCTAATGGACATCCAAAAACTTTTTTTCATTTCAGGTATCCCAGCCAATACTTCCGATCAGATCATATTCCACAGCGGTGTGGGTGTTAATGCCGATGGAAAATTTGTCACCAATGGCGGTCGTGTCTTGATTGCTGTCACTCTGCGCAAGGATTTAAAACAAGCTGCCCAAGATTCAACCAAAATATGCCAGAACATCAAATTTTCGGGAGCTGGAGCTCAATTCCGTACTGATATTGCTGAAAAGGCCTTTAAATTGTAATTATCTCATGAAATTTCCAAAAACAAAAAATTGAATAAAAATTTTGTACTAATATTTTTTTAAAAATTCCCAATCTACTTTTATTTTATTTAGCCAAAAACCCACACAACCTTCATTGTCCTATAAGGATAGCGGTGTGGATATAGATGCGGGTGATGATTTGGTGCAACGTATCAAACCATTGTCGCGTGGTACTCATAGGCCAGGTGTTATTGGGGGCTTGGGTGGTTTTGGTGGTCTGTTCCGTTTAAAGGAGGTAAGGGGGTGTATGGAAAAATTTCTTAGTTTTTTTTTAAATTTCTGAATTTCCGAATTTTTTAGTTGGACTACAAAAATCCGGTGATATGTGAGGCCACCAATGGTGTAGGTTCAAAAATCCAGTTGTCCTTGTCTTTGGGTACCTATGAGAATCTCGGTTATGATCTATTTGCCATGTGTGCCAATGATATTTTGGAATCGGGTGCTGAGCCAGTGGCATTTTTAGATTATA